>NW_011349515.1:51474-68597 GCF_000735185.1 Notothenia coriiceps | reverse complement strand
TCAATGGCATTAAAACGATAACAACGATGATGTAGTTAATCCATAGGTTAATATCCAATGTGGCTGTGTCCCCTTTGAAATGTTCTGATAATCTATAAGCAAACTGCAAACTGCAAAACTGCAATTCCGTTTTGAAATAGTAGAGCAGGCCATTCCTACGCTCTGTAGCAAGATTGAATGCGCAGAGACGCAACTTTTTTTTTAACATGAGTGTGTGCGGGACGATTTCCCTTCGATTCTATTGGCTCTAACGGTCAGAAAGAGATATTTCATTCGTCAAAATCGACCAAGGGGGGCCAGAGATAGGTCAAATCCACCCAAATGACCCCAGAAGTGTTTTTTTTGGTGCTAAATCTGTCTAAAAAGGTCAAATGTCACTTGTTTTGCATCAATCTTGATACAGGGTACTTATTATATGTTGTACTTTGGATTCCTAAAGCTTTTAGTCTACTAACCCATCATCCAAGGGTAGTTTTCACTATAAGTAAAAAATAATTTTTGGACGGACACTATAATTTACAGTTTTTTACTATGTTCAATCTGAATTTTCTTTAAAATAAAAAACATCTATATTGATTCTGACTTTTCTACATCCAATTCACAGGTTTATCATTACTTTGAGAACAAAGATTATTAATTTAACCCGTTTAGAAGGGAAGATACGGTCATGTGTTCTGGGAATGTCATTTCGAGCCTGAGACCTGAAAAACAGGCTCAGGGTGGAACAAGTTAATTATAACTGAGTTTAAAGTGGGACAGCAGTCCTTTTGCTTTTATAATGTGTGGAATTTCCAAACAGATTAGGTCGTTAGGGTGGAGTTATTTCAGGGTTTTTCTTCAAATAGGGCGTGGCCTAGCGAAGACTCCACCCACTCCCTCCTTACCCACCTCACAGCTGAGCATAAGGGAGAAATTAAAATTGAGACCTTTAAATGTTGACAACTGACAACTGCTTCTGTGATATTGCTTTGCTGGCTACATACTTGATAACAGTCAAGTGAGGTTTCATATGATGGGTGATGATCACTCAAGACCCTAGGAATGGAGCCATATTTGTTATAATAAATGTATAATACATTCTCAAAGTGCAATCATCATAAACATTTTTACATTTTACAATGTTAACTTGGACATATATTTGGAATATTAACCAAGAGATTATAGAAATCACACAGTGACACAGAATTGGAACTTTTACTCTTTTTTTTGTAACTATGCCTCTGTAATTCCCCTTCATTGAGTGTCATGTGATTGGCTCTGCAGCCCTGCTACACACTTTTTCCACTACAACCTCCAGCATGTCTCGTATGATAACTGGAAAAATGAAAATATATAATCTTGGTTGTAGTTTAACACTAAGTAATGGAGATAATGTACTTACTTATTTATAGTACTGTTTTAAGCTGTTCCCATAGATCTTAACATGTTGAGATATGTTTAATCATGTCAAATCAAAGACAGTATGCTCTGTGATTTTACATTCAAAGGTTGTTGTTGGAATACTATTGGTAAAGACAGTAGCCTAGATCCTTGTTGAAAGCAGTATTGTATTTAAAACAATATGACATGAGGGAAATGTTCCATCTCAACATAAATAAACAACCAAGAAGGGTATATCAACTAATTAAATATTGAATAACTTATTACCATTGCTATGAACAAACAGTATGTAATGGGCAATTAAAGCAGTGCTGTAAGGCATGCATTCACAGAGCAAACATAATTCAAACATACTGTCCCTTATATCTTCCTCTTTTACTTACCATATTGTAATTTCTCCTTATCTTAAAAGATCTCTGCCTCTGCCTTAACTTTTTTATTTGTTGATGTTCCTCACAATTACTTCTTATGTAATAATCTTAATCTGTTCCTGTAGGAATACAATGAGGGTATTATTACTCACTATGTGGGCTTTTCACTTTTAGCAGTTACAATGATTTACTTTAGATAGATATTGACAGTGAGAGAAACGAAAGCAGATCTCAAAGTCCTTTTTGAAATGTTGCTGGTTTATGAGACTCTGGATTTGTGAATGTGTGTCTTCTGGCGTTAGTCACTCACCTGTGAACATGTGCGAGTGTCTAAGCCATTGTCAATAGATGTGCTGTTCTGTACACATGTGCTCGTTTACAGCTGAGGCAGTATGAGAGCTCCAGCTCCTCAGGAACATACGTCAATTCAAAATCTACTGTCAAGTCCCGCCTCTAGAGCCTTGGAACACTTTCTGGTCCTTCACCTAATACTGCTTCAAAGGATAAATGGTTAAGAGAGGGAGAAACAATTAAAGAAGTCACATTTTTTGGGAGATGGACATGGTAAGCAAAAAGTGAAGCACAACTACTCAGAATTTGGTTGTTAGGTTATTTCAGCTGATGCTTCCTCGGGGCATGAAATCACGCTCAGTGTGGAGTGAGATTACTTGTAGACAGTGCAGTGTTTGTCAGGCTGAGGTGAAAGTAGTTTGCTACAGGCAGAGGACAGAGAGAAAGGGAGAGGGATTTGATGGACGTCAGCGCATCAGCAGACAGGATCCCAGAAAGGCTCTCAGTTGCTATAGAAACGCCAGGAGAGGAAATTAAAAAAGGTAGAGTAGAAAAAAACATGTTTTTTCATGGTAACCTCTCAACCCCTGATATGTTTTTGCACATTTAGTGGTAGACATTTCTAAAACGATGGCCAGATATTCTACATGTGTGCGTCAACAAAGCAATTTGCTACTGAGAAACTGAGAAAAAAACGTTTTAATGTTCTTCTGAGAAAGGGAATGTTTTTTTGTTCAGATAGTGAAGAGTTTATGGCTCATACCTGTGTAAAAACCGGCATGCTACATTCTCACGACCTTTCACTGGTTTGTTACAATTAATTGGGTTCAAAGTAATTGCACAAAACTTTAAACTCGTACCATGGTAATTTTTATTACATATGATGTTTAATAATTCATAAATAATATGATCTACAGCAACAATTTAAAAGTTGTCTAATGTACACATTTGTCCCTTTTTTGTTTTATAACAAAAACAGGACATTTGAAGACATCACTTTTGCCCCTAGAAAATTGTAACATTTTTAACACTATTTTCTGATATTCTATAGACACAATTATTAATCAGCTAATCAGGAAAATATATGACAGATTCATTTAGAGTGGAAATGGCTTACTGTATGAACATCTCTCTTTCTTCTGTCGGCAGTCTGTACATTTTATAACAAACAGTACATGCCTGTCTGGAGGAAACACATGACTTTCCATCAAATTAATTTCAGTAATCACAATAATCCAAGTGTATCGTCTATTAAACCCTAACCAACATCTTGCTGCTTTGATCTTTAATTGTACTCTTCAGTTGTGTAGATGCTGTTGGTTGTAATATCAGAAATCATTCAAATACAAATGTTGAAAGCATGGCCACCTTTGCCGAATAAGTATGACTCTTTGCTCATTCTTTTTTTTTGATTTCCCTTTCGCCTGTCTCCCAGCGAGGAAAAACAAGAAGCTGATCAAGATGAAGGTGCAGCGGCCTTCTGGACCCTCAGAGCCCACCAGCAACATGCTTGTTCCGGGCATCCCCAGACCCATCCCTCAGCTCGTGCCCACCATGCTGTCTGTGCTAAAGGCCATTGAGCCAGAGATCATTTACTCGGGCTACGACAGCACTCTGCCGGACACCTCTACGCGGCTCATGACCACTCTCAACAGGCTTGGGGGGCAGCAGGTCATCTCTGCAGTCAAGTGGGCCAAGTCACTGCCAGGTAACAAAAAGCTCCTAAACACGTGTTGCCTTTGATTTGGTTTGGTTCTATATCTGTGCTAAGAAAAGTGAGCCCAATTATACCTCATTCACACCAACGCAACTCCGGTTCAAGCTCCGTGCTAGAGCTTTTCAGGTTCAGAACCGGTTCTTCGGTTTAGCTCCGGCTCTTTTCACACTGCCCAGAGTCCGACTGGTGCTGCGTCATTGCGTCATCGTTTGCGTCATGACGTAACCGTTTGCTTGCCTGCTTCATAAAGCCAAACCGCTTGGAAATCCCTCACAGCTGACACCGACAACAACAACAATGGCCGATTGTGCTCCAGCTTCCTCTGTACCTCTTCGGAAGACCAGATTCCCAGTAGGTAGCTGGTCTCTTCAGTGGACCACTGCTGCTTGTTAAGTTTCTCCATCGTTGTGTACAAACTGGATAAAACGCCGGATTTTTGTTGTTGTTCAGTAGTTGATGTAAGCGTGACGTATGTGGTGCTTTTGCTCTGGCCGGACAATTTTTTGGTGCTCGAAATGAACCGGATTCCGGAGCTAAGAGGCTGCTCCGCTGCGGTGTGAAGAGGAAAACCTGGTGCTTTTCAAGCTCCAGCTCCGAACCGGCCCTGAGACACCGTTGGTGTGAATGAGGTATGAGAGATCAACTCAGTGAAAGCACCGCTCAGTGTGCGGAGTTTAAAGCTATCAAGTCATATTACAGGATAAAGGAAATACAGTTTAGACTGCCGTTGCAGGAAAGACGGCCGGCAAAAATCAACGACTGTGTGAACGTGAAAATTAATAGAATATCACCTCCCATCTTCAGAGCAATCTGACTATTATAACATTAGCGTTAAGAAAGCTTACTTAAATATCTGCCACAACATAAGTAACCGGATCAAAGTAACATTACGTACAGTCCGCAGCACTGTGGGTGCAGACGTCGATGTGTCCCATTATCATTCATATCACATCACATCATAATGTATCATATATTTCCTTCTCTGAGTCAGCTTCTTGAGCCGTATCTGGCCGTGCAACACTCACAGCGTCACATACTGTTAGCAGAAGTATTATTTTAAGCAACACATTAAGTAGAAAAAACACTCGAGTCAAATTTAATTAAAGTCAGATCGTGTCTTAGATGGGGCAGTGATATCATAAACCTGTTAATGTACGCATTCAAACACTTTTTCTGTTACCAGCTGTATTCACCTTGCAGGTGCAACTATGTGGCTTTTATCCTGGATAAAGTGTTTAAGTCATGGATGTTTAAAGTTTAACGTCTTCATATTTGTATAATTATAGTTGACTTTTCATTCAGGAAGTATGACGCTGCGCTGTCAGTATGCTTCTCCATGTTTGTGATTGGTCGAATGCTCCAAATACCACCCCTTTCTAACTAGATAGGACACGGCTGGCTTGAGCGATCCACTTGATAACCCGCGTCGTAGTTTAGGCCAACCGGCTAACTCAAACATATCCAGGTTAGGTTGAACCAGCTTCGTAGTACAGGCCTCTGAAGTCATGAAGGGGGTATGTTATGATCCTTAAAGTAATCCCTGACGTTTTCTAGTTTAGGGTTCTTACACCTTTTCCAAAGTCAAATTCAAGCACTTTTCAAGCATTTTCAAGGTGCATTTTCCAGCTTTTCAAGCATCTTACAGCTGTTGTAAATTACATATTTATATACACATACTCAAATGATTATTTCCCTACCTCACATTAAATCAGATGTTCTTTATGCAATAAACAACCAAATGTGTGNGGGGGGTGTGGGACGTCATTCTCGAAGAGGAGTGATAGTGAACCGTACCACGGTCGACACCTGTTACGTGTTCTACTTTGTAACCACGGTCCAAACAGGAAATAGTATGGAAGGGTCTTTCTCTTTTGTGCTCACTTTATTTCCAATGTAAAACTTAAATCTTTAGACTATGGTTCTAAATCACACCTTGTTATCGTTGTTAATGTTACTCTTCTTTTCTTTAAGGTTTCGTTTTAAATTCTCGCTAAATAGTTTCAGTACACCGAAGAAAGAGTACTAATCTTTGATCGTACACCCCCACGTTGTTACTCAAAAAGACCTTTTTCCATGATGCGTCCGTTACTTAGGTCGTAAAAAGTGTGTTATAAATACTGTACTTAGAATTCGATGAACTCCGTTGTCATTTTTATCATTTCATATATTCGACGTAGATGACATACTAACTTTTAAGATTAGATATTACAAGGGTGTCTCAAAGCGTTTTCATTAATCTTCTTCTACTGTGACTGTGTTTATGTCATAAACTATCGAAATTTTATTTTTATCTTCTACCAACCGCCGGTATATATATAAACGGAAATCTTTTACAAATGCGCTCATGTCCAGCACATACTTGTATTAGAAAATACCGTGTAATGTTTAGTATAATTTGAGTCGGACCTGGAGACATAGTGTTTTTTAATGAAACTTAGCCACATCGCAAAGATTTCACTTCAATAATATGCAGGACAAAACAGCTCATACCGTATAAGGTGCTGCAAAACCATCATTTATCATCGATTGTTACACACCCAAAGAAACCTACTTGGAAGGTTGCCCTCCCTGTAAGTGTACCCAATCATTATAGACATGTCAGAAATGTACATTTATGTAGAGTCTTACTTGTGGTGACGTCGGTTAACTCTATTGAATTGACCGTTGGTCCGGATTTGTCCTAAATTTAGTCGATGTGTTTCCGAGAGAATAAACGAATATTTAATTTGACATGCTTAGGTGCACTAGTCGATCTGTCTAATGTCACAATTTAGACTTTTCCGGGGGTAGGTTTCGAACTTCACACCGTTCTCAATTGTACACCGAACTTTTGTGGCCACAAAATTCGGTAGAATCGGCCAAAGTGACAACTGAAAGCATATTCATACTATTACAATACAAGGAAGTCCATTTTGGTAGTGTAAAAAAATCGTAATAACCAAATGGCAACTGAACACCGATGAGCCCGCCTTCAGAGTATCCATATAAATTCGTTCACATCCCAATCCAACCTCAAATCGCCTCCGTTCTTCATTTTGCGATGTGGTATAGCATCACGGGTTCACAATCAACGTTTATAAATGAAAAGTTAAACTACGAATCTTCTCACCGGTATAGGCCATGTCACGTCATAAGTTCATACCTGTTCATAATGAGAACCTAACAGTAGTGATGCAACACAGGCCGTGACCGGTAATCAGCAGATTATTGTTCCTGATTCTCGGAGAGTGTGACCCCTCGCCACTTTTCGTCTAAAAGCCTGGATTTCATACTAAGGTAATGTGAAAGGGCTTTTCATCTGATGTTTCACATTTAGGGTTTTAATGGTGTGTAAAAGTTGGAACTGCAATTGTACTCCAATTTGAACATCTACTGAACTACAACATACTATTTTGGTTTGTTGTCTTTCAATTATGTATTGGGTAATTACATTTCAATTTGTTCAATGTTTCTTCATCTCTTTTAGCCAATATTTTGCTGTCCGTCTTTATAAAACAAACTTCATTATGTGAAATATATTTCAGGCAGCAACATACGCCTTCACCCTAGTAAATCACTTAAAACACATTTTACACTATTTTGAATGAAATGCAGTTTAATAAATACTGTTCTGTTGACCTAAGGCAGGGGTCTGCAACCTTTTTGACCAAAAGAGCCATTTTGCCCCCTTTTCCACCAATTTTCTTTGTCTGGAGCCGCAAAACATATTTGATAGCTTGATAGCTTATAAAGTTGTATATATTGTTACATCATAGACAAAAACTACAGTTTTTTTGCATTTATTATTTATTACATAAGAAAACTGTTTACCTCTAATAAGAAACGAAGAACTCTTATAAGGAGAATTAAAGCAAATAAACAGGTCTACTTTAAAATAAATCAACACAGCACTCGGGAGTCCTCTGCACATTTGAAGAAAGTTAATATAATTAAAATGGGCCCACTTTGAAATAAATAAAACATATAGCTGCACCCTAAAAAGAGTTAACTTATTGAATTATGACTGAAGATCGTCAGCTGTCTTCCTCTTCCGTGTTTTTCCTCCCATATATGTAAAGGCTGCAGCACCTTTGACAACTTCACTCCACATATCAAACATACCGGTGAGCCAGCATCGTCTGATGTGAAAGCATATAACTCTAACCACGCAGAATTAAATCCTGTGTTCCTCTGATACTTTTATTTTCTTTGATTTATCCATAGTTCGCTCATCGAGCCGGGGGTCAGGTTATTCGCCTGCAAGCAAATGCGCTGGTGCGGGACCGTAGCAGAATATGACGCATATTTTAGTTGACCTAATTAACACAATTAATTTTTTTTAATTTTTTTATGTGTGACAGTATCACCTCAAAATACAAGATACGAAACATTTTCAACCGTGTAACAAAATATAAATAGTCCTACAAATACTTTTATTTTATTTCCTTCTTATTTTTGTCTAAGCTCAAGGGAGCCAGAGCAGAGGGCTTAAAGGGCCGCATGTGGCTCGAGGGCCGCGGGTTGCCGACCTCTGGGCTAAGGTCTTCAACAAAGGACTTAATGTTCAAATGTAACTTTCTAATCCACTTTATCTGACTTTCCAAGGCTTCCGCAACCTGCACCTGGATGACCAGATGACATTGCTGCAGTGCTCATGGCTCTTCCTCATGTCCTTCAGTCTGGGTTGGAGGTCGTACGAGCAGTGTAACGGTAGCATGCTCTGCTTCGCCCCTGATCTCGTCATCAACAAGTGCGTACCAAGGGCAGCTTTTGTGTGTTTATGCAGTCTTTTCTTCAGCACAACCTTTTACAGCCTATTCTTCGTTTGCTCATTTCAGAGTGTCTGACTTCATCACTTGGCTTAACCACTTGCCAATGACTCTTGAGTTTACTGGAAATAATTCGCTGAATGTTTATTTATTAAATCATGATAAAAGAAACCGCTAATGGCACAATGTGTTTTTAGACAAAGACCTTTGTACAGGGGAAATTAGGGTTTATTTGCCAGGAGCTGATTGGGTTAGCCTAGCATTAACTAGGGGAAAACAGCTAGCCTGGTTCTGTCCAAAGATTACAAATACACACATTTACAGCACAGTTATTCATCTTTTGCATCCTTTAATCGCTTATTTCTAGATTTGGGGTTTTATAGGAAGTTAAATACTTTAGGTATTTGTTGCTTCTTGACGAAGCTAAGTAGCTATCTACCGCCATGCTTCCACTGTTTCAGGTAAGCTAATTGCATCCTGGTGTATTGATTTCTCAAACAAATACATAAATGTTTTTGTATTTGATTAATGTATCTTATTGTAATATTTGATCTTTGATCAAAGCACAACATTTCAGTGATCATTTTAAATACTTTGAGATTGAGATACATCTTGGTTACTACGGTTTGAAAAATTACCTGGCAGATATTCTGGTCATGGATTTAGTTTTTTTAAGGAGTCTGATGAGACCAGTAGGAATTTAGAAGTGCAGTGTTCATTTCCCCAACTAATGAAGGTTTCTCGAATCATATTGACTTGCTACAGACACTGAGCTCTCGCCCCTGACAAGGTGCAAACAGCTCGTGTTTACTGGATGTACGTAGAAAGAGTAGGCCCAAACTGTGAACATCCGCTCTCTAAGGACACAAACTGCAAGAGGGGTAAAAATAGATATGAAAGGTGAACAAGTCTTCACCGGTAGCACTGCAGCTGGGCAGAATGAATAGACTTCTCTAAACCCAAGGCTATGCATGAGAAGAATGCGCTGTATTGATTTTAGAGGTTGAAAGTAATACGTGCTGTGTGTTAGTGGAAGTGAGGTGTGAAAATCCATCAAGACTGATTTCACAGTCCGGTTTTTCTCTTTCACGGTTTTGGCGCTTTCCTGCTGGGGCTGTTTATTTAGACTTTAATAACAGGATGAGTGAAAGAGTTTAACTCTAATCTATATCTCTGTGTTTTCCTTCTTGTCTCTGGCTCCATCCGTTCCACACGTCTCCCTCATCTCCACTTTCTCCCTTGCCCTTTCTTTTCAGAGATCGCATGAAGCTGCCCTTCATGACCGACCAGTGCGAGCAGATGCTGAAAATCTGTAATGAGTTTGTCCGACTGCAGGTGTCCTATGACGAGTACCTGTGCATGAAGGTCCTGTTGCTGCTTAGCACAGGTAATGAACAAGCTTCTCATTGTAAATCACATATACTGTAATGCTGTGTTTTCATACTTCAGGAACAAACCTCAGCACTTATTGTAGAATTCATTAATTATCACCTTTTATATTTTAAAAACTAGGTTTTACTGCTGCAGCCTATTAGCTCACTTTCTCACAGTAGGGTAGCACACTTAGTGGAATGCAGACAGACTGCTTCGTAAATGCAAATGTAGGCTCATGCTTTCGCACTATCGTTGAGCGTGGATGAGTACATATGTGTGGCAGATAGGATAGATTTGAATAGATTATCTCTCAGTTCCAAGCTCAGTTTTTTTAAATACACATTAAAAAAAAAATATCTGTACCACAACGCACACTCGATTGTTCCCTTTTGCATAATCAAAGCATTTTGATCCGCACTTGCACACAATTTATGAAACTATTTTAGCTTTATGATTAATGCAGCAAAACCATACAAACCCACAGTTAAATGTTGTGCCCTGAAAAGACAAGACGTTTAAAATCAAGTGTCTTAAATCTGGATATTAACACTTTCTGACCTTTTACTGGTATGATCCTGTCTTAAGATGCTTTTTACCCTACAGAGGGCTTTTGTAACAACTCCATCACGCCATCCAGTTTTCTAAGCTTTCCTGAAAACAGTTTTTTTTGCAAAAGTACAGTCTGTTCATCTTCTGTAGTCACTGTTTCAGTTGAAAAGATCTTAAAGTGTCCCACAGGTACTTCATCTCTTGGACAGCCCTTTTCGTTCTCCCATTTACGGAAAGCTGCCCTGTATCGTAACCATACATTCGGTCCAGTAGCTTGTCTCAAAATGATAAACATCACAGTGAGGTCAACTAAGTTTCTTATGTCACAGTATAATACACAAACACGATGTTACATTAAATGCTTTCTCCCCAATACTGGCTATAAAAGCATTGGCCTACTAGTCTAACTTTGTAGTGAGTGCCCTTTACATTTTCAGCTTTTAAACTGAATCAAATGTCTTCCTAATTATGTTAATAACTGTGTTGTGAGGAGTGGAGCATTCCTCCCTATGCCTCACTCCCTGTGAAGGGGACAGGATGCACTTTCGAGGTGATTTTCTCGTTATGCAGAGGAATTGACATTTCCACACTGAGCCCTTCTTGCATTCTCGTACCTAAGAGCTGTTTCCATCTGTTCCCCTACGGGATGGAAATACTGTCAGCTGCCTTGAGCTGTTTTAATCATTTATCATGCATGTGAGTGAAAAGTGACCTATGGGACCATTTGATTTACTGTTAAACACAAGTGAAAAGTTCAGAGGGCCAACTTCACTTTCAGCACATTTGAAGACAGAATTTAAAAAGGTATTTAAAAAAGCCCAAATAGGTAATTAGAGCTCTTCTCTACTAAGTGTTATATAACAACACATTGTTTTCTTTTATCCAAAATAGAACGCAGGATAGGCATTCTGTCTCCCTCATACACTCTTTGCCAATGCATATTAGGAGGCCAGATAGCATGTGCACTGTGGTATCTCCCATTTATCTGATTATGTAAAACAGACAGCATTTCACCCCGACCATGCCCTCTGTGGCTTTGCATAATCTATTGGCCCGTTACTGTGGCTTTGCCTTGGCGCAGTGCGAGACACCAGACTGACGAGGGGTCCGTGGTGTGTTGACATGGTTGTTATGACAACTGCATTTTGATGTTCTTCGGCCATGACGAGCACAGTCCAAAACTCCAGTGTGTGATCTTTAAAATAAAGTGTAAATGCAGAGTTTGTGATTTTGATGAAGACATTAACTGCTCCTCTCTCAGATCCTCATCCAGGCCACACCAGTTACGGAACATTTAGCATAAAAGCTATATATGTTTAGTGTTGCATATTTCCCACTGCCTACAGCATTCTGGTTCTTAGTCAACATCTTCCAAGTGTCCTGGTTGGGGACCTACACAATAAGTTTTAGTGGAATATTAATGTATATGACTGTTTTTTGCAGCAGAGTACAAAATAAAGCTGCTGGATTTTCAGTTTGGCACAGATGTAGAAGACTGGAGCTCCAGCCACAATAAAACATTTAGAATATTTGATTTTTACAATGTCTTTTTGTTATTATCTTTTTTATTGTAAGTAGCAATCCTGCTATTGCCAGATAACTTTAACACTTCTGTCTCTTGGTGTCTGCATCTGTGTTTTATGTGTTTAGTACCGAAAGACGGCCTGAAGAGCCAGGCGGTGTTTGACGAGATCAGGATGACGTACATCAAGGAACTGGGGAAAGCTATCGTCAAAAGAGAGGAGAACGCTAGTCAGAACTGGCAGCGTTTCTACCAGCTAACTAAGCTACTGGACTCAATGCAGGAGGTCAGATAAACACACACACACACACACACACACACACACACACACACACACACACACACACACACACACACACACACACACTCTTTTTTCATACCAGCCAGGCTTGTTTTTGTGCATCAATAACTTACACTGAGTTCCCTGCACCATGGTGGTTAGTCTAAAACCCTGAAGCATGAACTCATATCCCACTAAGTGCATTACTGTTCCATTCAAAGCTGTTACAAGCTCTCTATATCTATCGCTCTCTGTAAAGCCTCTTTATTGCAGAAGTAAAGACCTTCTGTATATAGAATCCAAGGCTAATTCGATGTTAATCCTGCAACATTTTATTTAATATCTAATAGACTCACTAATCTGTCTGTCTGTGGATGTCTCTTCCAGATGGTGGAGGGTCTTCTCCAGATCTGTTTCTACACCTTTGTGAATAAAACCCTCAGTGTGGAATTCCCGGAGATGCTGGCAGAGATCATCACCAACCAAATACCAAAATTTAAAGATGGGAGCGTCAAGCCTCTGCTGTTTCATCAGAAATGACTGCCTTAAACTGTGAAGCAATGCCTTAAATCTTGCCCTGACCACGAACCGCTCATGGGGCCCCAAGCTTTTGCCCCAGGCCCTAAACCTTCTCTTGTCCTGCCTCTCCCAGCACTCGGATTTGATTCCTCCGTTTTCCCAGGCCCGCCCCCTTTAGGAATTCAGCCACGCCCCTCAAGGCCTCAGCCGGTCAACCTTATATCGGAGCACAATCCCTCGCCTCCCATCGCCTCACGCCTCCCCGTGTGGTCCCGGGTCGGGCCAAGCCACTGTGGGCAACCCTAGCACCGACCTGAAGCCCTTCCTTTTGGCTAACCAAGAAGAAAATGTCATTAATATGTTGGCGTTGAATGTCTCATGGGCAGGATGCATTTTGGGAATCTATTTTTTATTTCATTTTTCCAGGCCCCTCCTCCGTCCATGGCCCTGTCCTCAGGTTTTTAATGCAGTTTCTTTTGGTGGCCGCCCGCCTCTTACCCTCTCCTGCCTCCAGTTTTGTATTGTTGTTTTTAATGACAAGCCAATACCTAGAAAGTCCTTTTCCGCCCTCAACACGACACCTCATATTGTGTCCAACTTGTTAGATTAGCAGTGTATTGAAGTACGAGTTCAAGCTTACAGTTCCTCTGCTCACCTGCCCATATGTCGTCCGTCCCCCGTCCCCAGCTCCACTGTACAGAGAATGTCGTACGTGTTCACGAAGCATACTCTAACATGAGAACATCTCTTCTTCTGGACTAAAGGACATTAAGGACAAACTGTGTTCAGCTGTGAATCATTCATCATTACTGAAATGATTTGAATCGGATTTATATACCTGACCAATGAAAGAAAAGAACTGGAATATTATTATATATAATATTCATTTATTTTATGCAGACACGCATTTCTTACCACAAATGCAGGCCATGCTTAGAAATGCACAACATACAACAGTATTTGCAGACACACATTCACTTAGCAAAATGTTTACACAGGATGTATCTGAGAAGGGAAAATCAGTGCCTTTTAGCTTTTAAAGCTCTTCATAGCCATCCTCTATAAACCACGTTTTTTCTTTTTGCATAACTATCTACCTTGAGAAATGTCCACATATTATTTATGTTTTCGTTTTTCCACGCTTGCAATTTCTGTTTCCTTTCCAAGCAGCTGTTTTCTGTGTTTTTAGTGTGGGCAGCTCTCATTGATTTGATCCTCAGACGTCCCCCCCCGATGTGTGCTCCTTTAGGAAGACAGCCTATTGTACAAGTTAGAAATACTCAGAGCAGTATGAAATATGAAGATTTTATATTTTAATGTCATAAGAAAGTTTAAGAATCACAGAAAATAGACAGGGAAACTATCAGTCCCAAAACACATGATGTGCGTCTCTTTTTCCCATGTAAAGTATATTTGATTAATATACTGCATCTCCCAATCAGTTACTTAAAGTTCCAGTAAACAGAATATGTCAACAGATATAATGTGAAATAAAATCCAAGTTCTTTAACAAGGTTGTAACGATCTTCAACCCCATCGGTGCTAAATGGACACCACTGGAATTAAACTAGGCATATCTGACGTTTTATAATATTTAAGGTTCATTTAAATCAAAATTGTTTACAAACCGTTGCAATTTATTCAGATGCAATCACACAGGTGGGGTTTTAAAAACTAAATTGCCTGGAAAAGAACACCCAAGGCGTCTGTGTATTAGTAAATAGCCGTCATGATTCAAGCGAGCCTGATTTAAAGTCAAATTGCCCTTTCATATACTTACTTTCTCGTTTAGTAAATGGTTTCATACAACTTGACTTTTAAATGTGGTTTTATTGACTTACCTGGTCAGACTGCCTGTTCCCACTACCAGTAATCACAGGAAGGTCTAAAAGGAAAGAGTTCACGGTTTTATAAAATGGTTACTAGACTGGTTGGGTTTTCAAAATAAGGTACCATGAAAACAGTAAGTACTACACCATGCTCAAACCTCAGAAGTACTGAGAAGTGACATCAATTACTTTATCATATATTAATTCAGGTAAACAAAAAGCATATTATTGTTGACAAAAGTACTGCATTTCACTCGAAGTAGCATTTTAGATTAAATATAACCTTCAATCAGCTTCATCTCAAATAGTTTGCACAAACAGGAAGTGGGTTTATTATTAAGTAGTTTAACTCAACACGATTAAAAGATAATTCAATTCCATACATAATTACATATTTTTTGTATATGAGATATAGACAAATAATATATAAATAGAGACACCCATAATGTATGGAACGTCTGTTCCCAGCACAGGATTTCACCTCTACAATTGAGATATCTTTTGGAAGAAGATGCAGTTTGATCCAAATAAAGTGAATCAAAGCTCAGGCTGAGTGACTACATCACTTGGATGTGTTCCACTAGTGCCAAATGTTGTATCACATTTTGATATGTCTTTTCTGGAGATGTGCAGGAGTGATTAATCAGTTTGGAGACAACAACACTTTTTTTTTTTTTTTTTACCTTTGCTTCAGGGCGCTCAGATGTTCAGTGTCACACCTACACCAGCTTAAACGTACTGATTGTTATTGTCCAAGTTAAGTATATGATGGACTTTTTTTGGATATGCACAATATATTGTATTTTTGAAATTGCAAGGTCAACAGTAATATCTTCTACTGTTAAACGGGTGGTGGTCAGCATTTAATACATTTGTAATGTGAAAACATGTTCATACCAGCTTATGTGATGGCCAAAGCAAAACACACAGTGCAGTTGTTCATTGGCTTCGGTTAAAACTCAAACACAACCCCCCCCCTTCATCATTTTCCTCAATGTTTTCCTGCCTAAAATGTCGACCGTATAGATTTTCAGCTGTTCACTCTGCATGGTACTCATCCCTCTGCTGCACATAACTCTGAATGGCAGTTAACAGACCAGGTAGCACGTTGCCATAGAGACCAGTCATTTGTGTGTTACTCACAGCTAACAGCACAGCAGACTCTGGACGCATCCAAGCCACTATTCAATAAAAGCCATCACGTTTCTAATCAGCCATTCTGCCAGAGGATGGTTACTCACAGCAGGGTTGTTTCGTGTACAGTGCAGGCTTTCAGCTTTACTCGTAAACTCTCGTGGCCTTTTGCTGTGAAGAACACGGGCTTGTGCCGCTCACGTTAATGTGGATTATTCCGGGGGAAGATTTGACTAAACTGTCTGTTTGGTGACTTGTGCATACAGTATTAGAGATGTTTCCAGGTGGGTGCTTCAGAAAAACCAGCTTTAACATGTAGACCTAACCACATCTCTGCTCATCTCTAAATGGCCATAGGTGTATATAGCAGCGCCGACATATCCAGTGCAATGTAAACAGTGTCTATTATTACAACATATTTTTACAAGGACATTACCTCTATACTCCTATACATTTTTATTTTACCTTTCAACTACATGTAAAGGCCTTGCGAAAGGGAGACAGAGAGCCATATAAATATCATATTAAATCAGGAAATAGATAAACCCCTAACAAATATCATTCTTTGGGAGATTGATCTAGTGTAAAAAAAAAAAAGACTATTTTCTGCGATTTTGAATAGATCAACCTGATCCTCTTTGATAGGAATAATTTTACCCAATCCTTTTTGTACATTGAACAAATCGAGAAAGTAAATATTTTTCTGTTTGTGTTTGATAAAGGTAGACGTGTTAAATACATTAGGAAGTGTTAAACATGTTTGTCTTGTGAAGTAAATGTAAATTCTACGAGTCAATGGGAAAGTCTATGAATGCTCACTGTGTTTTAAAGTTATAAGGAAACGAGGTAGAGGGAGGGAGGGTGAGGCAGGCGGGAGGTGGTTTTTGCGTTATATAAGAGTGACCAAAGCAGAGGAGAGAAAAAAAAAGATTTATCAAACAAGAAGTATTCAAGCAGTTACATTTTAAGTAGCACTTATTATTGAACTTCTAGTACTTCTTATTTTATTTCGAAGATATCTTTTGTAAAGGTCCAGACTTTGGATCCCATGTATATTGCTGTGAGGATTTACTGGTCACTTTAAAATAGAAAAATGAGACAAAAAAAAGTTTAATCTCCGTGTGAAAGTAAATCTACCAGAGCCTGACGGAATTGCACTACCCTCATACTGGTTAATAAAGTCTATTTTGTATAAAATAAATGCAAATATTATCTTTAAAGATTAAGGGCAGATTATGATTCACTGGTACATATGGCTATGGCTTTCATTGAAGTCTGTTTTGTTCGTATTTCAGTTATGTAAATGTAATCCAATGTAAAAACAAACAAAAAATATAAAATGTTTGTTCAAAAAAACAAGTTTGTTTTACTTCTGTATTACACCTCTCTGAGACTGCCAAGGCAACACA
>NW_011349515.1:35182-51383 GCF_000735185.1 Notothenia coriiceps | reverse complement strand
AAAAAGTGGCGCTGAGCTTTGAAAAACTGGGAACTTTATTGTGTAAGATGTTTGAACTAAAGAGAAATCAGTTTTTCCGATCACAGGTTGAGAGTGCGAGTCGGAAAAACTGATTTCTCTTTAGTTCAAACATCTTACACAATAAAGTTCCCAGTTTTTCAAAGCTCAGCGCCACTTTTTTTCTTTCTTCAAGATATCGAGAATGACTTGGAAATGTTGGTAATAATACAAATAGTGTAAAAACTGAGGATTAGGTTATGTAGAATTACATAGAGTAATAGTGTTGTACAAAAAGACAATACAAAATGTATGCAATAAAGTCTTAGTATAGTATTGTATCTCATAAAAAAGTGTAACTATTATGCCATGAAAAAGTCATGCTGTAGTATAGTATATTGAAAAAAAAAGAATGTCAATGTATAATATTTCATAACAAATCTAATCTAAAAAGTAATGGTGTAGTATGCCAAGAAGGTATATTACAGTATAGAATGTAGACAAAAAAGTATCTCCTTAAAGTTCATAGTATTTTATAGAGTAAAAATCTATCGAATAATATAAAATAAATCATAGATAAGTATTTCAAAAAAGATAAAGAAAGTTGTGGTATACTACAGTACATCGTAAATATAAAAAGTCATAGTATGTTGTAGAAAATCCTTGAAAGTTGAAAATATCATGAAAAAAGTCATAGTATAGTATTTTGAAAAGTTCATTAAAAGGTCTGGTCATCTGTCATATCAAATAACAGTATGTTATATCAAATAACAGTATGGTATGTCAAAAAGTGATTGTAAAGTATGTTGGAGGAAAAAACAAGACATTCATAGTAACGTGTGGAAAATATCATTCATTTATCATTCCAATGTTAAAACATTTAAAAAATGTCATATAGTCGATTTTCTTTTAAAAGCCATAGTATAGTAAATTGAAAATATCCTGAAAAAGGTAACAGTACAGTGTTTTAAAATAGTATTGATAATCAGTGTATACACATAGTAGGTATTCAAAGAGTCATAATCTAGTATGTCAGAAAACAGACACAGTATAGTTTGCCATAAAACAGTGAAAAAAACACTATTGCCTGAACACCCTTTGAGTGTTGAACAGAATGATAAATGTACTTTGTTCTTGGAGTCATAATCAAATCATTGATTTATTTTGGTTCAAAACGTCACTGTTGTAGATCCTGGTCTGACTTCTTTAACGCTGGGTAAAAATGCAGGCATATTATCCAAAAGAAACATCAAAGACGACGGCTGCAGCTGCTGAACATTCATCTTTTATTGTGCACAACTTGTCAATTCACCAAAACATCTGGAGGAATATTTAAGGATAGACTTAAATGATACACAAATCTGGGCAACAAAGATGGAATAAAGGAATTAAGTTAGTATGCTAAGAATACAAAATATAAAATGTCATACTTAAAAAATGATACCTTATCAAATGCTGTGTATTTATTTACAATGTCAATAAAACACCTCAAAATGAATACAGTTCAGGATTGAGCCTTTAAGAAACTCATAAATAGGAAGTTCAGATATGAACAAAGTAGTCTCATTTCACATTTAAGTTGCTTTTTTACTCTCCCATTTGATTTCCCTGTTACAATGAATAAATGTTCTTTAATATTGTTCTAAAATAACAAAGACAAAGGTTATTGAAAAATGTTCACTAAGTGGTTCAAGGAAAAATGTAGCTTGTGTTAATTCATAGGAGCCCCAAAGTAGACCAGCTTGCAATCTAAGCAGTAAAGGAAAAAGTATTGTATTTATTTATTGTCAAATGTTTGAGATTTTATGAATACCACATCTGTATTTAATTTACTATTAAATTACAATCTTTAAACTCCACTTCCAAATTTGAATGTCCATCCTCAGATAATCACAGTTATCATCATCGTTATAATTCTACATAAAAAACCTATTCTTGTGGTGGGTTACGAGTCACAGCACTTATTTAGACTGAAATTACTTTAGTTGTTTGCTCATAATAATAGTTGAAGAAGGTGAATAAGTTGCAGGCTTATAACAAATAAATAAGATGAATTGTAAATAAAGTAAAAAAAAAATGGGATACATTTGTTGGTACACAGGAATTAAAAAAATTAAACGATCCAAATACAGTATAACTTAATAATGCGTACTGGATCCATTTAGTTTAAATAATCTAAAAATACCAAAGCTGTGGAAGCGGAGCCAGGATTCGCAGCTGGGCTTGTTTAAACCAGCAGCACCCAGTTGTTCCTCCTACGCTGCATGATAAACCTATGATTTGCGTGTGGAACTTGTTTGGAATTTTTCGATTTTCTTCTCAGGGCTCTGCAAGCGGCATTTGGAATAAGGATGACCTTTTAGCGAACTCTTTCTGCGGCGACCTCGTTCTGTGTTGATCTACCCTGGGGCTCCTGTCGCTGAACCGGAGCTCTGCAACATAAGCCAGGATGAGTCTTGTCCTGGAGAATTACCAGACCGCCACAGCAAGTGCTTACAAACACATTTACAGCTGTAAAACCAAAACCCCATCATTAAAAGCTTCTTTAAAAGCTTCGGTCCCCCAATGGAATTAGCAATCATTTAAACAGTGAGGAATTTAACTAGCAAGTCCAAATGTATAGGCCGATTGCTTTTTAAAAAAAATGGTTCCCTGACATCATCTCCATCATCTCCACAGGCAGATTTTTCAATTTCTGGCTGATAGAAAAGAGGAAATTCTGGAGCAATGGCAGTGCAGTTCAAATTAATAAAGCAAGGGGCGTATAGCTCCAAAATATCACCTAATTTATACATGTATCACTCTCTCTCAGCCCCCCCACCCCCATGCCACACACACACTTTCTCTTGCACACATTCCAGGTTCATTACCACATCATCTTCACCAGGACTTGGGAAGTCTTCTTCACTAATCTAATAACAGCCGGAACCACAGCGGGACTAATCTTTCTTTCTTTTTTTTCCAGTGCAATTCATGGGTCTCTCCTTTCGGTCCGGCTTCAATCAGTGGTCCAGTTTGAATTCCCAGTCTAGTCAAGACAAGAGAGGCCTCATCAACAATGGTCCCGTTCAGATTAATAAATGATCTAATAGAGTCTGTCCAGTCGTGTGCAGTCAAATCTAGTCCAATTTGTTGAATTCCAGTCCTTAATTGTCCAGTTCAAGTGTTTTTTTTTCATGGACTATAAAAACTCCACATAGTTTTCTGGTATCAATCCTGTTCGTCCATCCAGTGTCCCTTCCAGCCAGCCGGGCTCCCTGGAGCCATGCACTGGAGAGAGAGAAAGAAACATTGATATCATTAAAACAGCTCAAGATAAATAGGACAATATTTAATATGTGGCACATAAACATGTGGTTGAACAGATGTGCAGATAGTGTGAGAGAGACGGGAGGAATGGCAGTTCAAAGACGCCAATAACTAAGAGCAGGGCAGTCAACAATTGCACATGTTCCTCATTATGCAAATGTTTCATTATCTAAATATTTTGTGTGGACATCTCTGGCAGCAACATCACACAGACATAACATGAAATATATCATTGGATGAGCAAATCAATACAGGGAAATGCTTTCATCAACTGTAGATGATGGTGAGAACTAGCTAGGTATTGAAATAATATTTTGGTAAAAGGAGCCTAAACCAAACAACCAACAATTATTTTCCAATATTAATAAAAGCTTCTGTTTGCGATTGAGGTGTCTGGGTTAAATCAATCATATTAGGTTTTCATTTCACATTCACATTGCATTTGTCCTTGTCCCCCCGGTAACCTTTTGTATACAGTTGTGTTGCTATAGTGGATGTTGCTTCACCATTGGTCCGCTCTGCCTGTTACTCAGTGAATCATTAAACTGTGTAGCCAAACATGGATTCAGTGCCATGGACAGTCTACTGTAAATGAGCAGCTTGGGATTAATGTACTTCTGTTTACATTTCTGAATAATATATCCTATGTTGCACAGATTTTAATATTATGGCCTCAGACTTAACAAGGCCTTTTCTACGGAGCCCCCTAGGGCACATGGAGAAGAAAGAAAAAAAAATTATTTGAAAAAAAAAAAGGTTTTGCGAGATATCGCAAAACCTCTGCTGGATCTTATTTTTTTTTTTCAACATTTTTTTTTTTTTCTTCTCCATGTCCCCTAGGGGCCTCCGTACTTTTCAAACCTCCTGCAGATGTAGAGCATTTGTTTTGAGTCCTGAGTCTGGCTACTTGAGGAATGCCAAAAGTCACTTCATTTTTAGCCCATTTTTGGTCTTCGCCCCCAATTAGCGTTCATTGGTTATCTGCTGATGCTTTGTGGGACAGGAAGTCACGACGCAAACACACAATTGGTGAAAGCTGTAAATAAAGCAAGTTTACAGCTTACAAAAGGAACTCAGATTAAAAAGCTGATTTAAGGTTGTACATCTGTCAGCTCTCTTGAATAAAAGAGCAAAGCTTGGCTTGTATGAACTACAAAAACACCCCGATAATGAGGAAGCAACATAGATGAGCTAGGTGGGTTTTTCTTTGTGGCATGTACATTGAAATGTTCTGAAAAAGATCAAAACAAAAAAAAGATCTCAAGCTAGTTAGTGCTAAAACACAGGAAGTGATATGAACATCGCTGCAGAAGTAACCACCATTTGTCCTCAAAGGGAAATTCACAAAGCTGCAGAAAATGCTACCACAGACGCATCAAAGAAAGACACCAAACTTGACATGTGTCTGCACACACAGCTTTTATCTGTTCTGGATTATTATGGATCTGTCGGATTGAAATAAATATTGAAAAAATAAGAACTAGGAGAAACACATTTTATACATCTTATTGTAACAGTATTCTTATGAATGCTAAAAGGGGTTAAGGAGGCTGCTGTTGGAGATCCGCGTGGACAGCCGTCCTTGGATAGCCATGGCCGGACCGGAGGGTTGAGATGCCTCTCGGGGATAACATGTCCCCAAGGTCACATCTTGACCCGAATGGCTCCGATGAGACTGCATTGCATTACAATAACCCTCAATAGCCTTGACGCAGCGCACTCTATTTAGGGATCTGAGAGAGCATGTATCAAATGGACAGACTAAAAAAGGGAATTTCTACCATTCCCGAGTCTGTGTCTGTTTCCCTACAGATCTTGCCTACAAGACAACAGACCATGGTAAAAAGTTCCAACATGTATGTTTACGACACCAAGTGAACCAGCATAAAACAATCAATCCAACATTATAAATCAATCACATTTTATTTATTTAGCTCAATATATCAAATAATAAATGTGTCTCAGGGGGTCTCACAGCTTGAAAAACGCCACCCTCTGTCTTTAGACCCTCGCAGCGCACAAGAAAAGTCCACGGGAAAAAAGGAAGAACCCCTAGGGAGAGACACAGAGGAGGGGTCCCTCTTCCAGGACAGACAGAAATCAAAGATATATTTTTTGTACGGTTAAGAAATTACAACATACTGTAAGTACTGCATTAGTAGTTTTATTATTCCTACATTTGCACAGAACTGGACTTCATCAGGTTATTCAGTCCAAAGAAAACAGTGAGGAGATAAATGTGATTTATAGTTATACGAGGGGCTGGGGAATGTCTGTATTTAGTTGCCTATGCAGAGGGGAAAGGGAAGAAAAAGGAAAGGAAGCATATGGAAAAGGAAGCCTATGGAAAATAGAAATAATATTTTCAAAATGTTTTTGTTTCCTGTGTGTGTGTGTGTGTGTGTGTGTGTGTGTGCGCGCGCGTGCGTGCGTGCGTGTGTTTGCAGGTGTGTTCCATAAACATATTTTCTTGCAAAAAAACTAAGCAAATGACTAATTATACCTTAACAATTGAAGTGCTTGGCTGCAAGCAAAAGCAATTGCATTAATCATAAGACTGCTTGCCAGACCCTAATATTCTCTGGAGAAGTGAACAATAAGAGCAACTGCACATCCAAGCTTATTTTAAAACTAGGTGTTGGATGAAAATACACTGCAAAACGTCACATGTATTACACCCTATGGATTCAGCTCCCAGTAATTATCAAATTATCGACTAAAAAGCTTCTTTGTTCAGTGCATCTTCTTCTTTCCTCCAAAGAAAACCACACTTAACTACAGGAAAAACTGTTAGAGAGCAATTCAAAAAATTGCAGTCAAGGGATTAATGGTGCAGGCAAATTCCCTGTACCACTTTAAACACAGCTTCAAACCCCTGACCAGTTGTTTTGACAGTATTTATTTTGTATCTTTGCCAACCCCAGCACACATTTTTTCCTTTTGCTCACAAGTACAGAGCTTTACTCACCGTTGTCGAAGATGGTCCCAGCGATGAAGGACAGCTCAGAGTTATGCTCTGCCTTGCAGGCATAAAGCGCTCGAGCCTTCCTGCCGGTTATACTGGAGACATCAGAGTGAGAGAGTGAGACATTAAGTGATTGAGTGGGAAAAACAAACAGCTTTCAGTTTGAAAAAAACAAAACAAAACACACAGCAGATGACTCTTTATAAACTGTTTTGTAGGTACTAAATGGCTATTTCACATTTAACAATGAGTCAGACTTTAAGGAAGTGTTCTCTTTTACAGTATATCCCTGTAGCTTCATCAGGAATCAGGGTTTTACCACACATTAAGATAACTTCCACTGGGTTGTGGTTAGGTTTGTATTGCCCACGAGCCTTGAAACTGGATGGCTATACTGATCCAACGAGGAGTCAGCTTTTCAATTCCCTCTTTTCATTTCAGAAGTTCAGAGGTCATGGTCCATGGTATATGATGAGGAAAGCTAAAAGCTTGTTGGAACTCTTGTTCAAGGGCGCTGCTGCAGCAAAGAGACCCGCGTCAATAAGCGCTTGAATTAAAGAGTTTTTTTCTAGAATTACCGCAATTTTAAGGGTAAACTGGAACATTTGGGAAATAATTCCTTTGATTACTGAAAAGCGTTGATTAAATTGTTACACAAATAATGGGGACCAACCTGACAGGGGAGGAGTCGCTGGAGGCGGAAGACGGCGGCTGCGGACTCGATGGGGCGGAGAACATGGGCCAGGAGGGTGAGCGGGGGGAGGTGGGGCTGGGGGACATCGCACTGATGGAGGACACATACACACAAAACATGATATTTAGAGCATTGGAAATATTATACTATCTACTAAACATCAGCTTTGACCAAAATGTCTTAGATTAAAGAGGTATTTTCCTTACCTGGTTGGTATGCTGCCACGACTCTTTGGGTTCAACCTGGAAACACATGAAAAGACGAAGATGAAGTAATATATCTAAATGAATGAGCCATAAAGTTCATTACTAAATGTTTCTGACATTGTAAAAACAAAGGAAAGCTATTTTCACTAACTAGATATTAATTTGGACATCATGTTTCCAGATATGCAATGTGACTGAGGGGTTTGACCTTCTTACTTTTCTCTCAATGAGTCTACCCATATTAGCTTTCCAGCACCCAAGGAACGAATGACCAGTCAGCAGAGGAGGACCTCCCACATAGTTTGGTTAGAACGAAACCCAAATAATTTAGCTGCAAGGAGAAACTGACTCCTTAATGGCTCTCAATGGGTGATGTGAGCGGCTTAATGTGCTCCAGCCCTGACTGAAATAACAACTTTAAATGAAGGCTAATAACCATTATTAGGAAAAACAGTGCATTCCTTTGAGCTTCCAGAGCCGAAACAAAAGAAGAATTCAGCGTACTGGTCCCAACATGATTCGGTTGCCTGGGCAATATGTGAACTAATTGCTGCATTTCACAGTCTATAATCTCAGGGGACAACATGACCAACATGGTTATAGATACAATCATATAAAGACTGGTTTAATGTATCTACTGTAATAACACAGAGTTTTAGTGGGAATCTTTCCAAGCTTAGGTAAGAGTGTCTCTACAGTTAATGAATTTAACACACACTCACACACACATTTTCTGTTTACTTATCAGGAATGACACGCAATGAACTTTCCATCCCATGCTGAAGGTGAAATACTGAGAGGCTTCGTAAAGAAAAGACTGAGGAAAATGTGTGGCGTAATAGAGACAGAAAGCAAAGGAAAATACAATCACAGTCAACCAAATTACATATATGCTGGAAGAGGATCATCTTGATTGTTTCACTTGTTTGTTATTACACAGCTTACTTCGAAAAATCAGTCATAGAGAAGAGCAGAGCGATAAAGGAACAGTACACCCACACCTCATCGACACTGCCTCACCACCACCGACTACACAGGTTTCACAAGTCCACAGGTTGTTTTTTTTGTTGCACCAAATACATACAGTAGGTGGATCAGGGCATTAATGTTTTTTTTACCAATTACTCTGAACATCAGGGCCCTTTTTGATAGCATGGATTTATTTTAATGAAATGTGGTAGCCATAGTAACACTGCTCTAGCCTCAGGCAAGATTTGCGATAATCATGGTCGGTTTGTCTTTGGGAACGATTTGTTACTTCAATAACCACCTTTAACACCAGTGATAAACAAACATGCTGATGCCAACAATGCACTCTAAAAGAGAAATATTGGCTATAACTCTGCAGTGGAATCACGTGTTGTGAAGTGAAACAGGCAGAGTGATGGATTTGAGATGGAAAGTTCATTCATGACCGTCGAAACAGCAGTTGCCAAAAATATTTCAACACATCGTTCCATTGGCGGCTGTTTTGGAGCTTCTCAACGTTTCACACAGATACTAGAAGTTTACACTTATTCTTGTACACGGTTGAACACTGTCAAAATTATAAACTGACTATCTAAATTGAATCTGTTGGTGTGACATCTCATCATTTATACTGTTTCAAGTCAGATGGAACTCTGACTGGTGTCTGAAATGGATGGTAACTACCGTAGGTAAATATGACTAGATATTTCAGCCAATAAAGCATAGTCAATACATGTTAGCAATGTAGCTTGAGCTCGTAGCTCTTTTCAAGTGTTGAATTTCATTTTATTGACATTTGCTTTGTATTTTAGACTGACAAAAACAATAAAATACTGTGCTGTCTTCCTTATTTAAATGTTAAACTGTCAGTTTGAGTGACTGTCTTAAAGATTCATGTTCTCTCTCCATTTGTCACTCACTGCTCGTTTGTCAGAGTTCTCTCTGTCATCTGTTGCAATGTATTTACTTTCCATTCATCTCCCTCTAACCCATTCTTATTCTCTTTCTCCCTTTAGCGGAGCTGTTAAAAGAGACAAGGAGGGATGATCTCTAGCTGACAATCTACTATACTTTCATTGATTTTATAAATCAATGATGTATTCTCAAATGAAGTTCCCTCTGTTCTCAGGTAAGGCACACACATATCTGCAGGCAAGGCAAAAGAGAGAGTGAATCAACTTGTTTGAAGTGATTACAGTCTGGCTGTGATATTCACAGCACATATTAATTAAACTAATCTCCCATCTCTCTACATACACTCCTTGCCAACATGCCATTTATTCACTGTGCTACAACACAACATACACTCCCTGCAGAACACAACATGCAAAGTGTACACAAAGAAACTACGAAATATGCCGAAATGCATTCATGTGTCTAGAATGAAGACAATGTAGGCAATGATGACCATTCTTGCAATCTTAACACTTAAAACAACTACCTTCATTTAGAGAAAAACAATGTTTGCCACCAATATGACACCAAGAGTTTCATTTTTGATGACATAAATATAGTTTAAAAAGTGATATAAGTTGCCGCACTGCGACAACGGCATGCGATTCTTCTTAAAGTCCTCAACTAGGCCAGTGCTCTCCTGTTGATCGTATCTCTTTTTAGAGTGACAAATGATATGTCTTTTTAAGGTCACAAACATTTAAGGTTTACAACCTTGGGAAGATCACTTTACAAAGGAATGTGTCATCTACAGTACAAAGGCCATTCAAGAAATACATCTGCATAACTACCATGACCCCCAAATATCAACTTTTGACTCCAAATGTCATGACTTTTAGTTTCTACTGTTGTCACAGAGACACCATTGAGCCCCACATTGTATCACTATGTACACAGTGAAAGCGATGAACTGTATATTCTAGCAATACCGATGACAGGAAAGCGGTTGGACAAGTTAGGTTGGTTAACAGACACGCTGCTGCTTTCATCTGGGCGTGCTGGAGGTTCATCTGAAGTATCATAAATACTTATGGAGTTCAAGCCATTATGAAGCACTGACACCGCCTCATCTGTGCAGCTGAACACTTTACTTTAAATGCCCAACATAAATAACCACCATGGCAGAGACAACCAGGATTTTCTTAGGGCTTTTATTCCCTGCTTCACAGTTACTGTAAACTCTAATTCAAATTTCTCTCATGTTTGCACATACCTAAAACTCTACGATAAACACAGTGGATTCTGACTCGGAAATCTTCCTAAATGTTTAATGTCACTGTGACCTCCGTTTCCAAAGCCAAAGTTTCATCATAACATAAATAGACACATGTTTATACTCACCACTCTGCAGTTTTTCTTCTTTAACCAAAATACAGCTTTTTATTTACCTATTAATTCAAGTTATTCTTAATTGTCCTGATTCATGAAAGCAACTCAAAAGCCTATTTGCATAATGTATCATACTAAAGCTTTTAATATGAAACATTTACTGTAAAATGTTATAAACGGAAGCATCGGTAATTAGGAACAAATCAAAAGTGGAGAATTTGTAATCAATGAGTGGCAAAAGCAGCTGTTTTATACTCATCAGTTGAAATAATTAGGCTTGCTATTTAATGAATCTGCTTATTCGTTATCATTTAGATGTTGTTATGGATCGTTATCCTCATTCAAACAGATCAAGTTGTGAAATAGCCAGACTTGTGAGTGTGCAGCTTGTGATGATTGTTTGTGGTACAGGGCATCATAACCGATACATTATATTTACAGCGATGCAGACGAGAGGACAAGCTGCTGAAGAAGGCAGAGATCAGAAAATGTCAACTAGAGGAAGTCTACCAACAACTTTCTCTGATCTTAATGCCTCAGGCAAAATCAAACATATCCAGTGTTATCAGGGTTCCATCTTTAACATCTCTTTTAAACTTGAGTTGACTCCTGTCTGAGTGACTTCCAGTACTCACTGTCATATCTAAAGATCTAAGAGTGTGAGAGAGGGATGTGTTATGGTTGTGCTGTGTGGTATGAAAAGAAAAAGGGAAACATATTATGCAAATGGTTTAAAATATGATCAAGCAGGTCATTAGATCAAGCAGTAGTGACTGGCACTGCATATGACTGCATGTAGGTGCGTTTTTATAGCTATCTATATCTATTGTGATGATTTCAGGATTTTTTCCTCCCCCCAATAGACGGTACAGTAGAGTTCCCTTTTTTTGTATCATTAGTTATTTAGATTTGTATCACTTCTCGTTAGATTTTTCTTTCAAATGTCAAACAAAACAGGAGGAAAAGATTAAAATTCACAGTGTTTCCCCCTGAAAAGCAGGGAAGACGGTAAGAGACTTGTTTGACATTTATGCGTTTACCTTAGTTCATCAGATCGAAGGTCAGGAGCATGGTTTCACTCGTGATATTTATCATATTATTCACAGTGCATAATGGACTCAGAGGTCAGTCAGTAAACTTCTACTCATTCATCCTTCTGTAGCTCACTAGCCTCTTCTCCAATTTGGATTGTTTGTCTAAGTTGTCGTTTTTTATTAACTTTCTCCCTGCATTACTACAAAGAGTCACGTGGATGTGATTTACATGTGAGATGCCTTAAAGAGACATTTTGAAAGAGGTGTGAGTCCTCCAGGAATTTTCCAGCCAAAACAGTTAAAAAACATGACAAGAAAACGCTGACCCGTAATCCAGGTGTCAAAACAAAAAAAAGTGCATCTGTCTCAGGGGAATGTGGGGCTCCTTCACTTCCTTGTTAACCTCCGCCCTCTGTACCTCTCTCTTGTCTGTGATGAATGTACAGGCTTGTTTTCTTGGAAACCTGTTACGTCTGGTTTTTGGAGATCGAGAAAACATGGTAGGGCTCGGATTTGACTTAAATACCATACCGTAACTCTGTCTGCTGATTGTTGAATTTCTTTTACAAATTATTCTGTAAATGGGTTTAGATAAACCAGATATTGAGCATCTTTTAGTAAATTGAAGAAGATTGTTTGAAAGTGGAGTATTGATCCTTTCCTAATACACAATTGTTGTTGCAGGGATTGTAAACGAATTGCAAGCAATTAGAGTATTTTTACTTCTATGAAAATGTCTTATATAATATATATAATGAAAATAAATAAACATCGGAGCATCGTAGGGACTAAAGGTCAAGATCAGATAAAGCTTTTGTTTGCCCCCTTTAACCAATGTTCTTCATTTAAAATAGATGTAATGGTTAAATTATAGGAAGTTCCATGATGTTAAACAACATAATAACCATTATGTTCAACAAAATATTAGTTGGAACCATTTTCATCTAATTTGCTAAAAAGATTTAGGACATTTGAGGACAAGAGTTTGGCCTATTACTGTACAATGACCAACATTATAACTACTTTATTAACAAGGGCAATTTATTAGTCTTTGTACTACGCAGAGATCAAAATTATTATTATGGATTTTTCTACATCTCATGACTTACAAAGATGACACATCATGAAGCACTGTTGCTCTAAAAGGAAAATGTGGCACAATCTACCCAAATCTAATTTGGCAGCTACTCCTACTCCTCAAACTGGGTTATCACTAACTTCTTTAAAAGATTTAGAGAAACACTTTCCCTGTTCTGTAGTGTGTGGTGTTATTATTGTGTTTTGTTGTTGACAGCCGGAAATCACCCAACAGCTCTATCTTTAAATCTAAAATAAAATCCTCAGCTCTGTCTCGTCACACCGATTTATTTTTGACCACTTTTTTTTATAGCCAAAATCCATTAGCAGGAAAAAGAAGGCTTTCCATCTGAGAAATTGTATGAAGTTAACGATACGTTGGAGAGAGCAAAATAAATTAAGGTAAATCTGTTTTGCCTCTATCACACATACATACAATTTATATATAATAGGGCCACAACATAAATAACACTTGACGGCACTCTTCTCACTAAAAGCATCTCCTAAAGTGGAAAAAAGATTTCCTGGTTGCTTTTGATGCTCTTATATATCTCTTTCAGTTAAATATGACATACGTTTATCAGTGTTTTATCTGTTGCAACACTGTTAGGTGAAAAGTCAATGCAACACAAATGACTGTGTCCTTACCTATTAGTACAACAAAACACATCCTTAAGTGGATATATACCTGGCATTTAAAGTGTTTTCTTTTTCTCCATCTAGTTCAAACTAACATCTAATCACCATCTAATAACCATCTAATACGCTGCTTATTAAGGGCTTTATAGGAACATTTCACTAAATGTTGTAATTAGTGATATTACAGAGAATGAAATACAACAGAACACGGCTATTAAGTCCTTTATACAATTTAAGGACTAAAGTCACACGATTAAAATGTTGTTCGGATTAAAACTGTGTAACTTGTTTGTTCTGTATATTTATTCTTGGCCTTTGCAGTTAGGGCTGATCTGCAGCAAAATGAAGCCCAAGACAATTTTGCCAAGAGGAAAAATATAATCAAAAAATAGTGTAACTGTTAACTGCAGGTTTTACTACTCAATGTTCAGTCCTATATACACATGGTAAAGCATATATAGAAGGTATAGATGCAATATCATCGACAAAATATTCAATTATCCTTTTTGTTCTGTTATGTTAGGATGATCAAAACAAAATCCACACATTAGATATGTAACTTTCACTGAGGGAATTACTTGAATGGGTTAGGTTGTAGGTATAAGTGTGGTTGATGTTCAAACAGATATAACAGTGGCAGAGAATTTACATCTAGAGGTGAGCATTTAAACACAAGCTGGATGCAACAAACAATCTATAATAGTGGAAAAGGAAAGAATATAGGAGAGTGAAAGTAGCAGCAGAGACACAGAGGAAGAGAGGTAATCAGTGTTGATGAGCATCGTCATGGTTGCAGGCTGTACTTGGGAATCTGTCGGTAAATAAGATGATTGGTAGTATGTATCTTCTCTTGATCTCACAAAGTGTCGACACCAAAGATCCTTTTGTTTGTCCTCACGTTGTATTGAGTTCCATATGCAGGGGTGTGTTACCCCCTGCTAATAATAAACTAATAAAAGCATGTGTGTGTCCAGTGTTTATGTAATGGAGGTGCTTGTTCTGACAGTCAAAATATTTTTGTTTAAGTTGGTCTTTGGTTTCAGTCATGTAAACTGTGGGCCAGACACAGTGTGTAAGATAGATCCAAGACATACATGCCAGGTACTTTATCCTATTTCAAACTTATTTGAGTAGATCATGTATGCGCGATATGATTTAGGTATGTGCGTGCATGTAAATGGAATTTCCTGTACTTGTTTTTATTTCAGATTCCCTTAATTCAGGGGAAGTAGACACAGCCTCTATTGTTTGGGCAGTTCAGTTCCTTTCTAGGAATGTTTCCCAGATACTTTTGGGAGTTACACCGACAACCTGCCATTCACAAGACTGCTTTGCTAAGCTCAATATGCTAACATGTGTATATGTGCTTTTGCATTCCTGTGAATTTTTTCTGTGCATGAAAAAAAGTTGATGTTTACATTCTTGAACCCTTGTGACTGTATTTTTACCTGCCTCTCTCTCTATATATACAAATGGGTCCAAACTCTCTGCCAACCCTACTCACAAACATCTGTGAAGCTGTAAAGCTTCTAGCTATTGTTGTTTTGTATTTTATTTATGGTGATTTCTCTTAATGGGTTCTTTTCTTTTCATCCTTCTTCGATTGTTGATGCAAACCACCTTGAGCTTCATTCCATTAGAAAAAACTAATCTGGACATATCTGTTGGGTTTTTACAAGATCCCAAAAGATTTAAAGCAGATGTTGTGGACCGAAACATCCCAAAGCATTTCCTCCAACAATTACACACACTTTCACCACAGCTTACAGAAAACAAGCACAGAAAATGTTTTTGGCAGTAGAAAATGAAGTGTAAATGGTAAACACATACAAAGGAGCTGCTGATGTGTCATTAATTACCCATAAATTGTTAAAATACACAGAATCTGCTCTGCAGTTGCCACCTCTTTTTCAAAGATCTTTCACTCTAGTTTAAAAATTGGGCAGATTTGGCCCCCATGAGGCTGAAATATGTGAGGTAGGTTGTGCGGGTGTATTTGCATGTACACTTGGATATAGGTGTGCAATTGCAGTTGTGCTTACTACCCTAAACATCTCATTCACAATGATGAATGTACTAATAATGACTCACAGTGAGCTGGGTCTGATCTGCCGGGCGTCCTGCTCCCCGTCGTTGCTGGTCAGGCTGTGTCTCGGGGTGCGGCCCTGGCTGCTGCTACTGCTGCTGCTGCTGCTGTTGTTATAGTTCACCGTGGAGGATATTGGTTGCTGCAGCTCAGCGACTGTGGCATTGGCAATACTGTTCTTCTTTTCACCTACAAGAACACATAAGGGTTACAAAGTCTGTGGTGTTTTTATTCAAAACATGTTGCCAATTTTTCCGCAAGTAGCAACTTTTTTACTTGCGTGGCTACTTCATACAACTGTTGACCTCCCTCTGATTATAGGCTAACTGATTCCAAGCCAATCGGTTTTCTCTTAGTCTCGTACATAACCAAACATATTGTGAGCTAACTCAAAGAAAACCACTAAGGGGAGGAAAACCGTTCGTATATTTATTGAATTATTTATAATTAGGCATATTAGGTGGTCCAGCTCACCTTTAACAGAATGTGTTGGTGTGTGGAAGAGTGTGAGCGGCCTCTCGCTGCAGGAAGGGGCTTTGCTCTCCGTGCTTCTCCTCCTGGACAGGTTAGGCTGCATGTTTGTCGGACCGGTTGCAGGAGTCGGCACGTCCCTGAATATCTGCATTAACAACACAGGCAGTTGTAAGTACAAAGAAATAAACTACAATAAAAAATGCCACTGAAAAGTATAAGTAGTAAACAAGTACACCATGTTCTTGCAGCTGCGATCAAGCAATATGCTTATGCAACTGCAGATATATGTGGCCTATTTTACTGGATTAAAGGCAGATGCCTTAATTACAAGGTTATTAAAAGTGTAATCACGTGAATATCCATGCAACTATTTTCAAGATTGTGAAATGATGGAATATATGAACACAAAAAGCATCATTGCACAATATAAGGTTCTGATAAACCAGGGGTTCCCAAACTTTTCAGCCC
>NW_011349515.1:24050-35174 GCF_000735185.1 Notothenia coriiceps | reverse complement strand
CTAAAACCACACAAACAATTATATGTTTTTATTGAACACACCATGTAAACATTCACAGTTTAGGGTGGAAAAAGTATGTGAACCCCTGGATTTAATAACTGGCTGACCCTCCTTTGGCAGCAATAACCTCAACCAAACGTTTCCTATAGTTGCATATCAGACCTGCACAACGGGGGGGGGGTGCTAGTGAATTAATTTCAGAAAAAAAAATGAAAAAGTTTGAGAAACACTGCGGTAGTGGACTGTCAAAGAAAAAAGTGTCTATGCAAACGTTATTATTACTAATAATAACAAATTAAAAAATAATTAATTATTTAAAAAAAATATATATATATATTTTCCATTTTTATTTTGTTATCAACCACTTTGGGAACCTCTGTGCTAAACCACCAGTGGTACTATGACTCATTTTACTCCTAGTTTATAATTATGCTATATTTTTTTGTATAAAATGTGAGCTGGAACAATGTATCTAATATTAATTCCTGGATTCATGCCATTGGAAACTTTGCAGCTTAGACTCCACATAAAACATAGCAATAAGACTGTGTGTTGCTGTGTAACATTTTTTTATTTTCCCAATAATCACATTATGCAGAATCGACAGATTGCAATTTGTGGAATTTATTTTGACTCTGCAGATTTATCTAGATTTCTACATGTCTTCCTACTAAATATGGCTGTCGGTGTTATTTTTTAAAATTATCCCAATGTGCATTCATCTGTCATCGCTTTATCAGTAAGGTTGACACCCATAACTTCACTTTAGATGGAAAAAAGAGGAACAAAAAGGATTAAGATAGCTGTGGAACCCATTTCAACTTCCTGGATCTGATGTCTTGATTTGGATCTCATAAAACCAACAAATGTTTGAGTACAGTACATGAGCATTTCGCAAAGCTCTAGTAAATCGTTTCAATACCGTCAACACCAAAATGAAATCTTCAGGCTGAAATCAGCAAGTAAAACAGACAAAATGTCTGAAAAAATGATCTTATCATTCTTTTGGGGAGAGAGGGCAGAAATGTGAGGTGCAGACTGTCACAATTCTGATTGTTCTGCAGGTGTACAATAGGAGACAGTGACACGTGATGACGTTTTTTGAAAGATTCAGACCTGCTCCATCACATCTTGTACTACACTAGATAGAGCTGCTGTTTGTAAGGACTGAATGATGGACAGTGCTGTCTCTGTGTGTGTGTTATTGTTGCAACACACACTTATTTGGCATGTGTGTATATTCAGGCATTTAAAAGGGTGTGGGATATGTGTTATTTGTCTTTGTGTCTGCAATCCTTTTTGTGTAAAATGCGAGGGTCTGAAACCGTCATGTGGATTTGTCTGTTTCCATGGTGACATTTGTACGCAGCTTGTCCTGCCAATAAGCTGGATCTCATAATAACTTGATTTTAAGTATATACAGTTATTGCGTATACTTAACAGGTGTCGGGTGTTTTCAAATTATAAATAGTTGGGTGCATAGCATGTTGTTTGAATTCACAATTACATACAAGTCAATTCCCCTGACAAAGCATTCATTCATTAAAACTTCAATTACGTGTGGTTGCTTTTGCTTATGTTATTCATTGTATACACACTCAAATTCCATCTTACCTTCTCATGGTGCTCTATGAGGATCTCTACCACAATATTCTGGAACTTGATGTCCATGATGGCCGCCACCGTCTCCTCCTGTGGGCGAAGCAGAGTTGGCCCAAAAACCACGCCCAGATTGGCGATGGTCATCAGGTTCTGCTGGTGATGACTGGCCACACTGTTGAGGGGGGGTTAGAAGAGAGTAAGCGAGTAGCATTTACAAATATCACAACACCTTTATGGAACAATACAGTTCTACAGCACATCAAATATCTGCTCAAATGGCCATCAACTTTAATCAACACACTATCCAGAACATTGTTAAAGAAAACTGAAACGTATGTCAGAAAATTACGTTTACCTGCCCTTATATACAAATGGTGTTATTTGTTAGCGGGTATTACGTAAACAATGACCTAATTAATTGTCATGTTTTATCTTTATTTCAGTAAATTAATTTAGAGTTTCAACCACAACTTCCAACATCGCTAAACTAGACTCCTGTTTCCAGGATAATTGGAATAAACAACAATGTGTTTAATTTTATGTTTACCGTTTGCATGATTGGGCAAGTGAGTAGCTGGTTAACAGTACTAGCCCGAGGGGACATTATAATTGGGAAAATGGAAAATCCTTATTTTCTTAGCCCTGTATCAGAAATGCATTATTTTTGTTGGACTGAGAGCTGAGGTGTGTTCACTCTGAATGAGCCATTCAACCTATAAGCCAGTGAAAATGAAAATGACCACAGGCAGATGTGATGCACTAAGCCGTGGTCAAGATGTTTATGTAATCAGCATATCGCATTTGCGCTCGCCTACATGTTTTTAAACATGGCTGATGTCACATTTGCTGCACATTATATGATGCTATGCCGTTGAGGAAAAGCCCCATATAGCCAGAGGGGTTAGATAGGGGTTAGGAGTTAAAATACAATGCCAGTCAGCTGCTTTAGAGGAATACTTACACATAATACCACTGGGCATGCCTTGCTTTTTAGTTTATGGGCTGCAACAGCTTGTGGATATGTAATCTACAGACAGAAATCCTGTCGAGTCACAAATGTTTTTCTTCATAGAGTTGAATTTTTTCTATGTGCAGCACTGCAAATTCATAAGTGGGTTTTGAAGTACTGAGAGAAAAACCCAGAAAGAAAATAACTGATTTGTTAAACATCAGAGTGCTTCTCAGTATCAGGTCTGCTGAGATGTCCTCAAGCAAAACATTACATTTTAATCAGCTACTCGTTAGTATCATCCTATTTTCTCCAAGTAAGCACTGATTTGGTAGTTTGTCAAAAGACCTTTAAACCCATACGTTAAACTATGTAACATATATGTAACCAACCCTGACAGCATCATGGCTGTATTCCAGTGTGAAGTCATTTCATTCAAGTTCAACTAAAGTTGAATCAAGTTAATGTCTGACAGGTACACTTTTTCAACTGAATTTAAACCCAGTTTAAATTTATCACAGGGATACATATTTGAGATGCAAATTAAAGAAATAAGTGGACACTTCGTGGCTGTGAACATGGCAGCGTCTGTGCTTCCTGGAATCCTCAGAAGGACCTGCACCTGACCGTTTACCCTTTATTTACCTTCAAGGGATAAGTCGAGAAATAGCTCTGGCCTAATGGCTGCTTGAAGGAGTTTCTAATTGTAGAGGACACTGTCTTAATTCCTGTGGTAAAGGGATTACATAGAGCCCTAATCCTTGTCTTTCATGGAAAACAACAACAATCAAGATAGGAAGTATTACAGAGACGTAGAAAGAGAAGAGGGTATGAGAGAAACATGCTAACACTACATAGCAACTCCTCAAGTGAAATAATGCTGAAACAAGGTCTCCACTAGTATTTACAGCAAAGTGATTTACTGCAGTCCATGTGGGAAACCTCCACCTACTTGGACAGATGTTTCATCAGCAGCTCCAGCATCTGTCTGTTCTTCTCGGGCAGCCGATGTACCAGGGCATGGATCTCTGTAACTCGGGCCTCTTGGTTGTCCAACTCTGGAGAAAAAAAAAACATATTAAGACACAGAGATAGAGACTTTTAAAGACATAATAACCTTAGCTTCTTTAACCCCTCATTGAACATATAAAGCTCAGAAAAAAAAAACACTAAACCAAAGTATTAACTACACCAATGCAACCAGACTGTTAATTCTTGGTACAAAGGTCATGCCTACAGTAACACATTTTACACATAGACATTTGGAATGTGTAGGCGCATACAGTATACCATACTCTATGTGAATGAAATCTGTAAAAATGTGCTTAGAAAAGAAAAAAACATGTAAAGGGACTTTATATGTTAAAAAAGGTATTAGATTCAGTCGAGACTGAGGTCTCCACAGATATTAGTACGGTACATATTTAATTTCAGTTTTCAGAGACCATGTTTCTTATGAACCCATTGGAACACTTATATAAGGCAGAAGCTATTTAGGGACAGACTAACAGATCTTTTGCTTTAGTTTTTCTTTAAAATTGTTGACAATTACAGGCATTTAGAATAATACGAGCCTAGTGCTTTAGGTTTGAATGCAAGTTTCACAGAAAGCGCTTGTAACTCTCTTAATATGGACTGAAAGTCAATCTGTAAATGTTTTATAGGAAGAAACCCAGACAGCTTCAGAGACTAGGCAGAGTGATTGAGTCAGAAGCAATTGGAGTGCTAGTTACTGAGTGTTTAACAAGGCTACAAAGTGGGAAATCTGAGTTTCCTGGTGATAGGTAGACATGCAGGGCAAACAGATAGACGGGCGGCCAGAGAGACCTGTTGTTGATCTATGACAACAATAATTCATGGCTGCATAGCGAGTCGATTGAGAGATGGCAGCCGACTCGCACTAGATCAACCCTCGGGCCCTGGCTGTCAGCGCCAAGCATTACACTTCCAAATGTAAGAGAATCCCACACACAGACACGTACACACATTTCTAACCAAAACCAGAGCTGAAAAGCAGTATTTAATACATAAAGCAACATTCAGATATTAAGAGACGAACTACTTAGGTCCCCTTACACACACTTATTATTTAGCAAATGCAGACAATTAAAATGAAAAAAAAAGCATGTGACCACTCACACACACTCTGAAATACCTTAAACATACGCCTCTATGCACACGTTCACTGCACAAAGATTCATAACTTCAAATATATGCATAACCATTCAAACAGTTACAAACATTATTCCCTATTATGCATCCTATTCACACACATTATGCTCAAGCACACACTCCTTTTCTTCAACTATAATCCACTACATGCACACTCAGAAATGTGTTCATATATCAGCTTTACAGGGGAATAAATATGTGTAATACAAGTAAAAATGTTTTCATTTGATCCAGAATGAAATGCAGATCTCAACTGCTTTTTTTTTTTATTATATATTTTCCAATTATATTAGTCTCTGGAATAATTTTGCCAAGAGACATTTGTTGGTAACAATGTGTCTCATTTCCAAGGAAGACAAAAATGTGATTTTGGATACAGCTTAGGAAATATTATAAGCACACACCAGAAGCTGTGATGAGTAAAAAAACAAAACAAAAGACAAGCTTAAAACATAGGCTGTGCCGCATGGGTAGGATGTGACTCTGTAGGCAGTAGCTATGGTGCTGAGTCATAAGTGATTACACCAAGCGGAAGTAATTTATCACTGCAGCCTCCATCTCATAAAACACTATACAGAAGGGGACCTTTTAAAGCCACTTTTTCTCTCCAACCTTGAATTACAGGGCTTCAGACAAATTCAATTTCCCAGTCTTCATGTTTTGTCTTATAAAACCCTGTGGGGGTGCATGCATCTGAATACAGTTACATTTGAGACATATGTAATCACACACACATGCGTGTTCAGTTCATGCATGTCCTCGCTTATTATTAAATAAACTATGGACAGGTGTTGAACATGTTCATTTTGATGTCACTCTGAAAATTCAAGGGTTGAAATATTGCAAACGGCACTAAGAGGTTAATGCCACTTCAGAAAACATGTAACCTGCTTTTCCTCTTTAGCTGCAGTAAGCAGCCAGTTTCTGTTTAGCTTGAAACAAATGACACTAATTTCATTTCATAACACCTTTTTCTTGTCTGAAAAAGACGGGGGGAAAAACAAGTCTGGTTCTCCCTTCGTTTGTGCATCTCTTAAGCATGAGATAAGGGGATTTGGATTATGTATGGAGTAAATGCGTTTACAGTCAGGAAAGCAAACAACTAGTACATCCACTTAAAGTAAATGAAGCGTGCATTACACCAAGAGGCGTGCCACATCTGCTGACCGTCGATTGACTCCAGCTCAACCACTTTCACTTTTTTCTAACGTTCATTATTCATACATCATCCACATCACCTGGTCTATGCAGCATAATGCAGTATATTCTATATCTGGTCTTTAGTATTCTGCTTGAATTCATACGTTGGTGGGTTAGACACATACAGTTGCAAGAAAAAGTATGTGAACCCTTTGGAACTACCTGGATTTCTGCATAAATTGGTCATAAAATGTGTTCTGATCTTCATCTAAGTCACAACAATAGACAAACACAGTCTGCTTAAGCTAAAACCACACAAACAATTATATGTTTTTATGTTTTTATTGAACACACCATGTAAACATTCCACAGTGCAGGGTGGAAAAAGTATGTGAACCCCTGGATTTAATAACTGGCTGACCCTCCTTTGGCAGCAATAACCTCAACCAAATGTTTCCTATAGTTGCATATCAGACCTGCACAACGGTCAGGAGGAATTTTGGACCATTCCTCTTTACAAAACTGTTTCAGTTCAGCAATATTCTTGGGATGTCTGGTGTGAATCGCTCTCTTGAGGTCATGCCACAGCATCTCAATTGGGTTGAGGTCAGGACTCTGACTGGGCCATTCCAGAAGACGTATTTTCTTCTGTTGAAGCCATTCTGTTGTTGATTTACTTCTGTGCTTTGGGTCGTTGTCCTGTTGCATCACCCATCTTCTGTTGAGCTTCAATTGGTGGACAGATGGCCTTAAGTTCTCCAGCAAAATGTCTTGATAAACTTGAGAATTCATTTTTCCGTCGATGATGGCAATCTGTCCAGGCCCTGAGGCAGCAAAGCAGCCCCAAACCATGATGCTCCCTCCACCATACTTCACAGTTGGGATGAGGTTTTGATGTTGGTGTGCTGTGCCTTTTTTTCTCCACACATAGCGTTGTGTGTTCCTTCCAAACAACTCAACTTTGGTTTCATCTGTTCACAGAATATTTTGACAGTAGTGCTGTGGAACATCCAGGTGCTCTTTTGCAAACTTCAAACGTGCAGATCAGAACACATTTTATGACCAACTTATGCAGAAATCCAGGTAATTCCAAAGGGTTCACATACTTTTTCTTGCAACTGTATAAACATACTATAAAACATCTACATGTACAGTTTAAAAAAGACCCAAATGATATATTGCTATTGTAACCCCTGTAAGAGCAGTGTCCTGTATATCAACTGAGTGGATGCAAACTGAGTTTGTGATGATTTGCGATAAAAGATCACATGATTCTACTTCATCTGGAGCATAAAGATACTTCAAAGCGAATAAAGGTCAAACCCCTCCAACTGTGAAAGCTAGCATTTTCTTTAAAGCCACACTCACTCATCAGTGTTCTTGTTTTAACATGAATTAAAAAAAGGTTTGCTTAAAGACACAAACCAACAGAGAATTACTTTGAGACTCTCCTCTCTATCACATCATAAGGTGATAATATGTCAATGTTATGGATCCTCTGCATCTCTAAGTGGCCAATGAAATCGATCAATATTGCAAAAGACATAGTTTCAATCAACAAAAGAAACACATTGCTCTAAGCAGCTGTGGGCAAAACAACGTTTTTTTGACAAGCTTAGTAAATACTATAAAGCAAGCATTTCATTAAAAGAAACTGGCATCAAACCTTTCGGATTGAGTGTCAAAAATGTGTGAGTGCCGTTGTATTGAACAACAGGTGTGTGCTTTCAGTATGAAAGTATCATGTAATCTGTTTCCTATGAAACTCATAGACATTCCGGGAACTGTTTGACCATAATTGGAAAAAATGATCAGAATTATTATTCAGGAAAACATAATGTTTAAGAAACAGGCTGAAATAACACCACCTGGCTAGGAGCAACACAACACTGACCTCATCCATTTATGAACACAATGCGGTTGAGTTATTGACGAGAGTGTTTGTCGTTGCAAGAAACAATGCTAGCCGGTTTGAGGAGGGAAGATATTTCTGATGGCCAAGGATTGAGCTCAGCTCAAACTCTTACTGTGCTGTTCCATGAAGTATCATCATGCCTTGCTTCAAAAGATGATGTCCATTGACATTTTTGTTATCCGACAATTGCTGACATTCTCCCCTCGTCACTTAAGCTATCAGTCTTTTCCGCAAAAGCACGGGACGTTTAGATGTTGAGAAACAGAAGAGGGAACAAACATGGTAATATGGAGTGGGGTTAGGTACAGCAGGAGTCATTCAAGGTGATCAGGGAACTAAGTGTAAAGCATAAGCATGCTATTCATTACAGGTCTATCTAAATACCAATCCTAGCTTAAGCTCATTAGCTTTGGATAACGACCAGAATAATGAGGTTGTGTCTTCATACGAATGGAGATAACTGCAAACTAAAACACATTGTCAAAAGAAATAGGTTGTACTCTCAAAAGGTGATCAAATACTTGTGTTAAGAATGGAATGAGAGACCTTTAGAGAGAAGTTCAAATCCTGCATACATACTCATTAACACACAATAACTGCTTGAAGTAGGCGGCCACAATTGCATTGTGAAATTAATCTTGCAATGTCTTACTTTGCATTAGTTTAGGTCAGAGAATTCAGAATTGATGAAACGTGGTCCAGCTTTTGAGTACAATTAGAACGAAAAAACCAGAAAGGAGATTAAAAAAGACAAGAGGATAAGAGTAACATTTAAGAAGTGTGTTCTTGCTGGCACATGCCGAGCAGGTATCTGAAAAAAGGGTGGCACTCTCAGCTCCCTGCTCTTAGTACTTTTCTTTAAGTCTATATTTTCGTGGTTCAAATCAATGCTCCAAAAATGTATTTAGGAGCATAGGAACAACAAGAGAAGAATCAATTACATTTCAATGATGACTGTTACCGTTGGAGAGTTTAGGAAATATGATGAATTGTTTTTTAAAACAATATTATTTATCCTGACCCACCCATCACGTGCTTGTCAGAAAATAATACAGCTGCTGTTTGACCCTCAAACCTTACAAAATACTAAGCACACCATTCAAACTGGATACTTAAAACCAGATAAGCATGGGAGGGGAGTAAGCCAAGAGGAAACTAGAGGAGGAAGAGAAGATTTGCCAGCAGGGTGGTGGGTGGAGCTGAGGGAGGATATGGTAAAGAGGGAGGTGAAAGGGAAGAGCTGAAAGAGGGGGTTCAGCCAAGGACACGGTCCTCAAAACTCCCCACTGCCTTTGCCTTATTCTGCTTTGGAAAATTACAAAAGCATACTCACACAAGCAAGCACATTCTGCACAGTATGAAGACACTAATTCATGACATGCAAATGCAGACACCCACACACAAACAGCAGCTGGTGAACGACAGAGGAAAAACAGAGGGGTAAGTTAAAGAGAAGGAAAGAATTGGGGCGAGATGAAAGATATAAATCTGTAAACGTCTATAAATAGTTGGCAAGCATTTGTTAGATTTTATGGTTATACCAAAACCATGAATACACGCATTATAGCATGGGTGGTCCAAGTGTGTATCAAACCGGCTACTTTGATACTCTTCACTACCACGCTTTATTCCTCTCTCCTAATAGACACGGTTTCACCCTTTACTCGTTTTCTCTCCAGTTGGCCTCAATGTGGAGCCATTTCCTGGTAGTGTTGCCAGAGAAATAAGGTCATTTCCTGGAGTTCCTTCCCTTTTCAGCTCAGCTTCTACAGGCTTAGCTACCGCCAAAGTAAGAAAACAGGTCACTGACGCATCCTGTAACACAGCAGATCAGACTGGACACAACTAGACTCAACTGCACCTGGGCTTTCTAGAAAAAAATCCATTTTCAAACAAATCAATATCAAAAATGGACCAGACCATACAAAGCCAGGTCAATCAGGTGTTAATAAACCAAACAAGATCAAACCAGGACAGACAGAAAAAACGTATAATTAAAAACACATTCTGTTCTGAAGAGTCAATGTGTTGTAGTATGAATCAATTAAACTTCTATGGGTTTATTATTTCATTTCACCTAGGAGCCAAAATAGACAAATGGAATACATTGAAGTGATCCTGACTCAATAACCCACACATACTGTATCTGACACAGGGGGAGAAAAATCATTTGCAATATGTTGCAGCTTCCTTTTAACCAAACAAAACCTCAGTACACAAACTAACATGTATCTTTTAAAAGGATGTCATTTTCCCTCATCAGCTTCCCAGGCTTATCCCCTTAATTATGGGTTATAATCCTATAAATATTGTGTAACACAGCAGGTTGATTAGATACTGAGTACCCCACATGATAAAAAGCAGTGGGGGGGCTGAGCTGAAAGAGCAAATGGACAGACAGAGGCAACATGGTTGCGCAGTGGGTAACCTCTTAACTCAGTAGGTGAGTCATCTATTTGTAACTGGTTTAAAAGCAAGTCAAGACCTCTCGTACATGTAATATGACCTTTATATGTTGTTCTTTTCTAAAATAAGATAAGGAGGGAGCCTGAAGATATTGCTTGACATTCATTGGGAGAGCAAAGAAGAAGTACTCCTGTCTCAAGTATCGGCAAAATTCTTCTAATCCATCTTTAATCTATTCATACACTGTATGTAGTTTGTGGTTAGCTCTCCATGTACTGTATTATCTTACATGGGATAATCTTGAATCAATGACAAACCAATTGCTACTTAAGGATTCTCCGGTTGAGCAGTTTGTGGTTAGCTCTCCATGTACTGTATTATCTTATTGTATTTTTTGTATTTGCTTTTCCAAAGTCGTGTGTTGGCAGAGTTTTATATGGTTCACCAGGAATCAAAGAACCTCAACCTACAAGAGGGATTATTTCATAATCTGCTGAATGAACCTACATAAGAGAGGCAAATAAGACACATAAAAGGAATTAGACTCACTGGCAGCTTTGATGAAGCTCCTCTGGTACTGGTACGTCATCAGAGGTCCGGGCAGCACTCTGGAAACATAGTGGCAGAATTTCAGCTGGGAAAATTGAATTTTTACCAAAAATCTATAACTATGGACAGTTCTAGATGAGCACACATCTAACCATCTTCTGCTTCACATCTTTTATCGCCATCATGCCAGGGTGCACAGCTGGACATCAGTTTATCATTTCTGCCTTAAGAGAGTTATTACTCCTGTTGGTTTTCAATGAGGCCTGACCTGTGTGTGTGTGTGTGTGTGTGTGTGTGTGTGTGTGTGTGTGTGTGTGTGTGTGTGTGTGTGTGTGTGTGTGTGTGTAGTACGTAATACTACGTATACGACTATACTATATACGTAGTAGTA
>NW_011349515.1:12961-24010 GCF_000735185.1 Notothenia coriiceps | reverse complement strand
TCGTGTCGTCGTGTGTCGTGTGTCGTCGTCGTACGTACGTCGTACGTACGTACGTACGTACGTACGTACGTACGTACGTACGTACGTACGTCGTCGTACGTCGTACGTACGTCGTCGTCGTACGTACGTCGTACGTCGTACGTCGTCGTCGTACGTCGTACGTCGTGTGTCGTCGTGTACGTACGTACGTACGTACGTACGTACGTGTACGTCGTCGTCGTCGTCGTCGTACGTACGTACGTTACGTTACGTACGTACGTACGTACGTACGTACGTACGTACGTACGTACGTACGTACGTACGTACGTACGTACGTACGTACGTACGTACGTACGTACGTACGTACGTACGTCGTCGTACGTCGTACGTACGTACGTACGTCGTACGTACGTACGTACGTCGTCGTACGTCGTACGTACGTCGTCGTCGTCGTCGTCGTGTCGTCGTGTGTCGTCGTGTGTGTGTGTCGTGTGTGTGTGTGTGTGTGTGTGTGTGTGTGTGTGTGTGTGTGTGTGTGTGTGTGTGTGTGTGTGTGTGTGTGTGTGTGTGTGTGTGTGTGTGTGTGTGTGTGTGTGTGTGTATTCAGTCAGGTAGAGTAGATTGAGCGCAGCTTGAACACCATTACTCCTTTCTTTGCCTAATGTGTTTCTCCTTCTACTTAGCTGCCTATTCCTGGCCTCTCTCAGTCCTGATCCTTTGCTAATTAGCATTTTCTTAAAGAGGAGGAAGGCATTTAACCATCAACTGCTATAAAATGACCAGCAATTAAGACCTGGGATCTACTTTTTAAGTTGTATGGATCCTTTGTGCAATGAACACCCCCTCTATGGGAAAATGTATGTTTCTTAAATGAATAAAATAGGCTTAACAAGGAAATACAAATTATTTAACAAAGTGAAACATGGCAAGAGTTCTATTTTTTTTAAGGCAAAAACTGAAGCAGCAATATGCAATTATCAAAAATACTGAGTTAGGAGAAAAGTGCTGCAATTTCCAATGAATTGAGAAATAATTCAGTGTTTTGAACAAAGCGAACAATCCATTTCTACATTTCTGTAACCCTTTTCACACGAACCTAAGATAGTGCTTGATAGCACTTGTGATAGTCTTGATCTCCCACTCGTGGTTTTCCAGCTCCACGTCAGCACATGTCTTGGGATCTGATGTGAAACATAAGATAAACATAGACTGATTAAATGAAAGAAGGGAAGAAATGTTTATTTAGAATAAATAGAGTTGTTATATTTCTGAGTTTACCCATAACAAGGCCCAGTAGTTTTTGTACTCTGGAGTTTACACCAACGATTCTGTACAAGCCCTGATCATCGATACCTGGAGAGGAGAAGAGAGGTTACTTCCTGTTTTTACCGTATTTAAATTAACCATAACATCATTTAATTTCATCATCAAAGTTAATCATTTGAGTATTGTACACTTGATGCATTTACACTAACTGAAGATAAAGCTAAGCTAAGCCTTCTTGTTTCACAATAGGAACCATATCTGAGAAAGGTATTTATAATAATAGTAATAATAATAATAATAACAATAGCTTGGATTTATATAGCGCCTTCCAAGAAACCCAAGGTTGGTTGGTTTATTTAGGAGGATTTATAGAATCTGAATTTAAAAACAAGTGTTTGAAGTCATCATATTAAATAAATATTATTTTCATAAATGTCCATGAGAGAAACAAAAATTCTAACAGCTTGGAGATGCCATCATTATATACCATATAAATGTAAATACATCTGTAAAGCGGTAAAAAGCTCAAGTGAGTTCCATAATAGATGCTCTTAATGCAGCCGTTAGAGGGAAAAGGGAGTAATATGCACATGTGAAGCTCGATGGAGACATGTCAGATAAAAAGTCTGTAAAGACAACTTAAAAAAACAGTTTGACCCAGATGTTGTTGGAATATGTCGTTTTGAAAATGTTTTTTTTTTTATGATGATTGATTAGTTGATTACCAACTAATAATTTTGCCTTTACCAGATTTTTAAGACACCACTCGTCTATTCACGTTACATATATTATTTCTTTATTTTTAGTGAAGGAAAAGGGCTGTTAGTTTGCTGTTTAAGTGCATGTCTATATGTTTACATTTTTGGCGTATACTGTGTACCGGTATATTCTTTACTGAATAGTGCAAACTGCTGCAGACTATCTAGTATCTAGTATCTATAGCTTTTCCGGTGTGCCACTGTGGCGGGAAATAAAAATATCAGATGAAACACAAAATAAAGAAAAGAAAATCAGAATCGACATTGTACCTCTAGTGTCCACTGCATAAATGAACTTTTTCATCACGTTGAACCCGATCACATCCAGCTGGGCCACTGACGGAGATGGAGACAAGCATAATAAATACTGAGGAAGAATATGAGCTTTGATTATAAGTATTTAAAAATACAAACAGGCAAAACTACTATTTTAGAGATTGTTAAATGCAGCATTCATGCAATTCAAATCTAACACTAAACCTACCAATTTAGAAAGCAAGATATATTCTTATATAATACCGTAGCATTGAATTAACAGTTCATTGATACCAATTAAAGCTACTTACGGCCTTCAGCCTGGTTGTCTCTATTCAGATTATACACCTGCAAATAAAAAACACACCCACAGATATAAACCTGCAAATAACTCTAATGAAGGCATGATATGTGTTTACATCACACCTGTAGTCACAATTTCACACGCACACAAATTAAAACACACCTGTCATACTAGTTGAGCTGCTTTTAATTTTTGCATAATAAGCTTTAAATGCTTATTAGTGAATGCTACTTATCCCAATTATAAGAAGAACTTATCTGGGATGGATCAGGTTATTTAGTATCGTAAACAAGTGTCACACTTATCGTTGACTTTTTTGTAATCTTCAAAACTTTAGTTCCCATGTTAATGGTGAGAATATTGTGTTAAAGCTAGAGCTCTGTATACTCCTTAATGCCTGACCTTCGAATAATGTGCATATCCATGATTTGTTATATTTAGAACTCATACGTTTAAAAAGAAAAATGATATAGGATTTACAGTCATTTTGTTGTCAGTTGTGAGCTTGTATTGACTATCAAGGTGATGGCAGACAGAGAAGAGGGAAGTCTTAACAACAACAACAACAACAACAACAACAAAGGCTGAACAAGTTTCAGTCAAACATGATCATCAAAATGTCTTGTTTTATTACAGATTGCCAGAGCTCAGAGACTGCTTGTTGGAGCTTGCGGTGTCTTTATTGATGGTGATTACCTTTGTGAATATAGACAAGAGAATGAAGAGGTGTTGGGGCATGACCATGAGTAACTAAATAAGAGTGTGGAAAGAAAAACGAACAAACTTCCAGCCTTAGGGCAAACAAACTGTATATTATGACGGAACAAATGAAGTGTTGGGGAAACTGGCCGTCAGTCAACTTTCCTATTAGAAACATAAACGCCTGAATTATGCGTGAGATAATGTCTCTCTGCCAGTGATTCCAGAAGCTTTCTCACGTGGGACTCTTCAAATAAAGCCCACATCAAGGGTTGCATATTATTAAGTAAACAACCCCACCAAAGATTGATTTTCCATTTGAACTTTAGACAAGTTGCTAAATCACACCTCATTTTACGAGATACGGTCTGGAGAATAGTATTTGTGTTGGTGTTACACTGACATTGTTTGATAAGTGCCATTTCAGGAACAATGAGATGCTGTTATCTTTCAGAATGGTATTTAGGTGATGTTATTTCAGTTTTTTTGTCTTTTTGTCTATGTTTTATAAAGTTTGTTTTAATGGTTCACTGTTTTACTTCCTTCCTAAAGTTTTTAGTTCACAAAATGTTCAATATTTGGGCTTTTGTTTTTCTTTTAAGACACGTACACCCTCTCTCTCTCTGTCTCTCTTTCTCTATCTTCTCGCTGTCATTGAAGAATAAACTTGTAACCTACCGGTTCTCTCCCATCCATGGCCTCCATCCACAACCTGCGGTCTTCCTCTGAGAGAGCCTGCATGGTTATTACTCCTGGCCTTTAAACACACAAACAAAAAGGTACATTAGCTTATCAAATACTATAATCAGTGGCAATTAACAAACCTTGCAAACACTGGCACAACAAGCACACGGAAAAACATGCCAATACATGTTTGGCTTAATATATTCTGTTAGATTTTTAAATAATCATCAAAAGCTGCTTGCAAATCACATACTTATTCAACAGCAAAGCAGAGGTCTATCACTTTACAGAAAAATTTGCATCCCACCATAAAAGGAAAAAAAAGGTACAGATCATTTAGCTTGAAACGTCCAGATCATTCCACTAGGCATCTACGAAATCACACACACACACACACACACACACACACACACACACACACACACACACACACACACACACACACACACACAATGTCCATTCCTGTCTGGTTCTTGATTTCCTATCTTTCCTGTAGTTTGTCACCCTGTCACTGGCTGCACACTCACCTTCAGCTGTCACCTCCACCACATCACTACAACACCCCCCACCCCAAGCACCAATCAATACACCGCCCTTCAATCATGACACAGATGGATGTGCACAGACACATTGTGAACAGGGGTGCCCACGCACACAGACATGTTCAAAGCAAAACTAATATTTACAAAATGGGCTTAATGAAATGTATTTAGTACGGCAACTCATTAATGATATGTAAACAGACACACCATTCATAAATGACCTTGTTTAAGGGACTAACAAACACACGTCAATACATATCTAGCATATTATTAGTATAAATGTAAGGAGTAATGCTTCAAGTTAAGGAGGAGCAGGAAAGAGGGTGGAAGAGGAGGAGGAGGAGGAGGAGGAGGAGTGTAGGAAGAGGTTCACCAGGAGACTGAGCATGAGAGCTTTAACAGCTGCAATGTCTCGCCTTTATGTCCAAACTAACTGAGCACCCCCGTGTGTCGGTTAGCGGCAATTACACCACATCAAAAACACATAATGCCCCTCACTGAACTGATGACTGATCAGAGAAATGTAACTGTGACTATTTACATGAAAACAGCATACACTGTCGTCAAATTCCAAGATGCAAAACAAAAATCAGAAGCCCTTCCTGTTTAGCTCTTTCCTAGCTTGTTTGTGTGTTTTCGGAAAGTTGTTGGATTGCTGGGAACAAATTCACCTAAAAATCTATTTTCTGTCTGTTGAATTACTCTGGTTCATGGCCGGATGTCGTCCATAAAACTTGTGCATATGAAAACCCTAATAAAAAATGGTGTCTATTAAACTGACTGATTAAGACAACGTTTTTACCCCTGACATAAATTAAATGTGTTATATTTATGAGAAGTAAAGTAAAATAATCAGTTTGAGGCGGGTCAAAGGAAGATTGTGTAGGAAGTGCATGGTTTGAACAGGCGACACACACAGTAAAACCACACTCTCACTGACCTGTCCACAGCCTCCACATCAAAACAGAACCTCTTTTCAATCGAGTCCGTCTTCCTTCTGGTGCACGACTTGAGGGTGAAGCTCTCCTCATCTCCCTGATGTGAGTCAAACAAAACAAAACAATGAGATGAGGATGGGTGATTTTTGGACAACAGTCTATTTTTAGGAGTATTTTGTGTATTAATAAGGACTCACTAACAATCCTCTCCTTTTGGAGAGCAACTGAATCTACAGGCAGTTTCCCAACTTGCTTAACTTCCAACTAGAAGCACATTGCAGCATTGAGTACATCTCATCACAGAGACACTCAGCCCGTAAGCTTAAAGTACACAAGCAAACAATGCCTTAAAAATCTTAAGGTTGTATAAATGCATTTCTGATGTAATCTTCTTTACTAATAGGGTTAACATTTCTGGTAGCGCCACATGTTGAAAGTCACACAAATGTATATTATTTTTTTAATGTAGTACAGTAGAATTTAGTACACAGGGGTATGTTNTTTTGGACAACAGTCTGTTTTTAGGAGTATTTTGTGTATTAATAAGGACTCACTAACAATCCTCTCCTTTTGGAGAGCAACTGAATCTACAGGCAGTTTCCCAACTTGCTTAACTTCCAACTAGAAGCACATTGAGATTTTTTTAAACTAAAGCAATTTCAGCATTGAGTACATCTCATCACAGAGACACATGTTGAAAGTCACACAAATGTATATTATTTTTTTAATGTAGTACAGTAGAATTTAGTACACAGGGTTATGTTGATATGTTGGGCCCAGGACTGATGTTTTCATCTTGGATCCCCATACTGTATATGTTTTCGTTGTGCTGGGCCTGAAAAGCTTTCTGAGATGTTGAGTGTTTTTTCTCCAGTAAATCACTCGGAATGTTCCGTAAGAACCCTCAAAACACAGGCATGAACTTGAATGAGCTTTGGGTTATTCATTGTGTAGGAAGTGATAACAGACAGCACTTTGAGAAAATAGCTGGAGCCATGCTGCTTACTCAGAATATCTTTGGAGGTGCTGCACTCTCATTTATGAGGCTGCTGCTGTGGGAGAAAATGTTTTCTCTCTGTGTTAAAACTGATATTTCCCTGTATGACTGTACGCTGTTGTAAAATGGAAACATGCGTCAGAACGGGAGCTAGGGGACTAACGTTAAACTTGACATTTTCCATTGATGATTTAAAACATTTGAACAATTTTCTGCTTGCAAAATCCTAATGTAGCTCCTCTCAAAATATCCTGTAAAACGTGTTGTTGTGTATTGGGAAAAATAATAATATATCCACACACACACACAGTGGGATAAACTGTGAGCGAGCCAATTGAAAAAACAGAGAACATGATGATTTTTTTTGTACGTCTGTGTGTATAAGCATGTGGAGCATCTGAATACCTATAGATATATACTAGTAAATAGCTAAGGAATTTAGTGGCATGGCAACTTAAATCCATAAAGCTACTCACCGTTTTCCCTCCTGATTTAGGGTCAAACAGGACAATGGTCATCCTCTTGGGCTCACGATGGTACGTACAGTAGTATTTCACCCAGGTAGATACAAATGAGCCTGAGGGACAAGGGAAAGAAAAAGAGACAGGTTAAGAGAGAAACAAACAAACAGAGGCAGGAGAGGGAGACGGTGTTAAAACAAAAACAAAAAAAGGATGGAAAAGTGAAAAAATCTCCGTCATGCTTGCATTAGTGCTAGATCGGTAACCATGGTAACCACACACAGTTGGAGCAATTGTTAGGTCTGAATGAATTGCGCACTCATTGTGAAAGGTGACGTGTGTGAGCGGATACGTACGTTTCTCCTGCACATACAGGTATCCCTCCATGGTGTGCTGGCTCACACTCTTGTGTTCGTGTGGATTCTCCTTCATCTTCCTCATGAGAATCTCCACCTCTGACCGCGTGCTCTCAAAACGGTTCCTCGTCTGTTCACACAAGCAAGAAGGAACACATGCATTTAATTAAATGGCCAGATCAGGAGTCAGATTAACATGCAAAAAGTGGATTTTTATTTATTTTTAAAAACATTTCAGCATTCTAAGAAATAAAATAAAATGCTTTGAATAAAAGGAAAAATGTTCAAGGAATGTTCAATGCTACAATCCACGTACGTCCTCTAATCTTTCTTAGCTTCTATTTTTGTAGGGAGGTTTTTGCATGTCTTTTGGGTCTCAAGTATAGCAGTATTTTCAGAAATGTACTATGTACTATTTTTTTCTTTATTATGGTTCCAGTGTGACCTTGCTTGTGATATTTGTGCGCGCGCGTGTGTGTGTGTGTGTGTGTGTGTGTGTGTGTGTGTGTGTGTGTGTGTGTGTGTGTGTGTGTGTGTGTGTGTGTGTGTGTGTGTCTTTACATTCTGTATGCTGATGGTGAGATCAGTCTTGAAGTGGTTGAAGTCCTTTGCCAGCTCATAGCCGTGGTGATAGTAGGTGAAAAGACCTTGGAGGAACGCCAGCAGCTGAGGGAGACAAAAGCAGCAGGAACATGACGCAGATGAAGGAGGTAGAGGGAGACTACACAAAATGATACAAAAATACATTACATTATGCAACTATGCATGTTCCACAAAACAATGACTGTCTGAAAAAAATGAAAGTGCAGTAAATACATTTACACAAATTATCAGAAACAACTTAAGTGGTAAATTAGACCTATTATGTACACATTGTCCTTATTTGTTCTGTAACTAGCAACTGAGGTGACCTCAAGCAAGGCGCTAAAACCTCCAAACTGCACTTTGTTAACAACAAGGGACTGATGTAGTGAGCAGCTGCTGGGTGTGGATTTGTCAAAGTGAGTAAATGTAATAGGAACCCCTGCTGAAAATGAGTGTGTGAGCAGAACAACTTGAGGAAAATACATTGAATAATAGAGATATTACATGAAACAAATGTGGGACTTACAGGCTCCACAAAGTCAAACATCTTCCTCTCTTGAACCTCCTGCACCTTGAAGACGTACTCCAGAGAAACTGCGTAGAAATGCTGCCGTACGGTATCTACCTGGTTGTCCGCCTGTAACAGGGAATGTCATTAAGAAAACTGCTTTTAATTTCCAAAATTGGGATTAATAAAATATCTATCTATCTATCTATCTATCTATCGCCGTTCAGAGGGCAGAAGGAAAAGCATTGTGACACTGCTATCTTACCTCATGTAGATGGGACTCTTTCTTCTTTGCTGAAAGGCTAAGGTGCTTCTCCAGCACTGCACAATACTTCTCTGTTTCTTTGTCATATTTTTTCCTCGCTTCCTGTAACAAAAAGAAAACGATTTTAGTTTGAATGCAGACAGAATAACTCATTTAATGTAAGCCGACTCAATAGCCCGAACATCTGTTATATTTTGTATCATATTAACATGATTTAAGACCATCTGTAATCAACCAGAGCAGATTTGTGAATGGAGAGAAATATTTTCCATTTCAGTGGGCCAGTATGAGATTATGTCTCCGGGGAGCACAGCTGCTTCATAAACAACAGTCCGTTTTATCAGAGCTGTCTTCACTGACAAAAGAGACACACAGTTAAGTGATGATTAACCACCAGGGACAGATAGAACAGGGTGTGTTTGTCCTCAAATTGCTTTAGTTTTTTCTCAGAGAGAGAAAGTATGTTGGAGAAGTGGACATCAAACAGAGGAGAAGCAGATCAGGGCGGGTCTTCCTATCTCAAAGAGGCCCTGGGGTTTTATAAAATTGCATCTGTCCCAGTCAGTTAGCATTTCTCCATCCCAACCTCACATGACACGACCCGGCTGGAGCTTCAAGTTAAAAGCTCAAATCCAAATAGCATGGAAAAATGGCACATTATGCTGCTTTTAGACTCAAATATAGAGCTTACTTGCTTTTCTCATTTTTTCCCCATCAAAACAAGGCATTTAAAGCTATAATCTTTGACATTGAGATACTCAGGTGTTATTTTTTTACACCAAACTATTTATCTAGAAAATAATGCTCAGATAAATAATAATAGAAATAACAAAATAATAATAAATATATAATATATAATTAAAATCATTATAATAATAATAATTAAAAAAATAATAATAATAAAAATAATAATAACAATAATAATAATAATTAGTTGAAGCCCAAACTTACTATTAGCATTAGTTAAATAAGAATCTAAAAATGTGTTGAGTAAAATTATAATGAAATGTCAAATATTGGGCAGCTCTGTGTGTAAAGGTTTTGTTGGTTTGATTTGCATTATTCGATGAATTGCCTCAATCTGTCATGTATTTCATTTGATGGACTCAGCCGTCTTGCTTTCTGCTCATTTCTGGTGGTTGAAATGAGTTTGCTAGAGAAAGGAATATCCCATATCAAAACCAAAAAAACAAAAATAAGGACATTATCAATAATGCCAAAATGCTGTGATAGCAACCCTTGTTGCAGTTATATGACTAAACAGGGATGTTGTTGCCAGTACAGTTTGAACATCAGAAGAGTCCTCTGGGCCAGAGGAGGAACAGACAGCAGCTGCAGATCGCATCAGAGACGGTAAACTTCCCTCTAAACAACAAGGCCTCTGTCTAAAGCCCTCCTTTACTTTTTCATCTTCACTGTAGAAATCCTTTCTGTAATGTTCCTATTCTGTGAGTCTCTCCTTAGGGGTTGCATGGGTTACTCTGAGTTAAAATACCTTTTATTTAAACAACTGAAAGAAGGTTTTCTACTTTCTTTCGGAAATTTGAAGTGCGTAAATGAAAACTAAATATGAAGCAGTCAGTATATATATATATATATATGTGTTTTATTTTACTAACCAAATCATTGGTAAAACTTTGTAGGCATTCCAAATGAGTTTACTTTAAGTTAGTTCCATCGTCAGCCAGCAGGTGGCGATCTCCCCTAACTGTGATTGCTAAGCTATGATTGTATTTGTATTTTCCAGAACAGCACAATAAATACAATTTATGTTTGTTTGTGTCTTTATACAGGATCATGCCGTGCCACCTCACAAGATTGAATCATCACAGTTGTACTCCACTGCTGTCATGCAAACAATTATTAGATGGTCCCCCTTAAACAGGAAGCCAACATATACATCTTGACAAACCTGAAAACATTCACTTTATTTGTGATTCATTTGTTTTGTTTATACCAGTTTTAAGGTTCACCAAAAGCAGAATACATTTATTGTAATGTATAAGTCAACATATTATTATAAGAGTTAGAATCTGCTTGGCCTCGCATGGGGTCAAAGTGACACTCTGATAACATCCATTTGTCAAACTGTAAATGTATCACCATTAAAAAGTTGCTTTTCAGACCTGTATTCACAATAGTTTTGCAAACAAACCAATTCATCAACAAATTGACCAATCTGATTATTATTATTATATAATGCAAGTTTGCTAATGAAGAGCAACACAAATAGTACTGGTGAGCCATGAAATGTCTACTTTCCATGTTGTTGTTATCGAGAGTTTTCCCAATCCGAAACTATGTTTTCAAATAATTCCAACACTTCCTTAAATGGTACAAAAATGTCCTATTTCACAACGTTAACGAGGTACAAACTTAGTGTGATTATCTGCCCCAATTTAACAGTGTATTTGCTCTTATTTTTGGGGGGGTTTCTCGGCCCAGGTTTACC
>NW_011349515.1:3638-12803 GCF_000735185.1 Notothenia coriiceps | reverse complement strand
ACAAACATGGGCCTCATGTTCCCAGATATATGTCCTTTTAAAGCACAAGGGTGCCACTATTGTTTATCTTTAAGAAAGCGTTCTGCAATGTATACTTGCAGTGGAGCTGAAAAGATAACTTGTGCAATGCATTTTAGGGACTTTGTTTCTGCCACAGTTTCATTTGTGTTATCTCACACTGAATAAAATTAGGGCATGGACCTGAATGTACTTCAAATAAAGACTTTAAAACTTGATTCCACTACTCTTTTTGAACATCTTAGTAATTCTCCTAAAACTCCTCTAGTGTCAGCTCCGTAGATTTAGGACGAGGTGAAACTGTGCCAATGCGAAGATGCTATCAATTCTTTTAGGGCTAAACTGGGATTAGTACATCTCTCATATTGACTTCACGGCACAGATAATGCTTACTTCATAATCTGGCCACCATGTACAATCAAACTCTGGCCTGATATATGGGGATGGATTAGCAGGGTATATACTGATAACATGTTAAATACTGCATGAATCAGGGGACCCCCCGTTGCTTCTGATCTAGGTCTTATGGCTAATGACGGCACATGTTGAGTGCACTATGATCTGCTGTAAGGAGATTTGAACATTGAAGCATGACACATTTAAAACATGGTGGCTGGGGATTACCTCAAATATACAGTATGGTACGTATACGTTAATTTCAGAGTTGAACAATTGGTTTGCTGAATACACTGAAAATAAAGTCAAAGAACATCATATTAATTTAGTGGACACTTTGAGTAAACATTCTCCTGTTTACCTACTTGTTTGCTGTTTTTTATTCAATATTTCCATGCCCTCCTCCACAAAAGGATGTACACACTGTAACTGTAAGACAACACTGACTACTGTATGTCATTAGGGGGTCCTGCTGCTCTATGGGACCCCCCCTCCCCATAATTTATGGCAGGATTATGTATTTCTTTAATCTCCTATCCAGGTCATGCAGAGATGGTTCAGACCTTGATTCATTGATAATCATGGAATAACCTTGAGACATGCTGTAAATATTATTTTTATGTAGTTAAGCTACTTCTTCATTTTACTACAAGTCTCTGATAAAAGCACTTTCTTAGATTATCTTTGTGCATCTGACTGTCAACTAAATAAAGACCGAGCCTTTTAAGGGGCATTGAACTCACAGGTCTGTGGAGTACTATACAAAGTGCATGGTTTTCAATCTCCAAACATAGTTATTTGATCTGATAGCTTTTGAGTTTTGACTTGTTATATAACTGCTCCCAGAACAGAACTTATACGTGCTCTTGCAGTAAGTTATAGTGAATTTGATTAACTAAAGAAAAAATTACAGTGTGTAAGCATTTATGATCAATTCATAAAAGATAGTTCCAAAACCATTAGCGACTTTTTTTGTAACACAGTTTATTGAACCTTCCAACTGACACTAAAGAATACTGTACTTATCCTGTGTTAAGAAGGATCTCACTGAAACTCTATTATTTACCTTTATACATGTCATTTTATAGAGCTGCTGTGATCTAATTATTTCAAGGAAAATAAAATAAAATAAGAACTATGCACTACTGTATATGGGTAATTAAACACTGACAAAAGGCTACAATAATGAAAATATAATCAACGGCAGTGACGTCAAAAAGGTGATAGTGAGTTGCCAATATTATGCATGGGTGTTCGATGTGTCTGCCAGTGCTCCTCTAAGAACTTCAGAAGCAATACAAGGATTTTAATTGTATTCACTTATTTGTGTGTACTGCCAGATTAATACTATATATGTAGCAGAAGCCATTTCCGACACCCCAGTCCTGTGGCTGTGCTTTGTTGCCTCCTTACCTTCGCTGCACTGATCTGTTCTTTCCTGAACCTCTCCAGAGGCATAATCAGCACATCGCTGGCATTCTCGATCTAAGGGCACACAAATAAGTTTACATTTCTTAATTCATTTTGTAGATTACAATGGTAACTAATCCCTTTCCGTTTAACCAAAGCTTATATGTGAATATTGTACAGTATAATGCCAGACATTACATAATTGTCTAGGAACGACAAGGGACAACTAAAAATAAGAAATCAACCAATCCTCTGACAATTATCAGTTCAACAGATAAATAAACTAAATATGACCTGTCCTCTGTGTTAACCCTATCACCATCAAAAATGTGCTGAGTAATGACAAGCAGTATATGCACAGTTCCAACTCCCTCTTGTTGAAAGCCTATAATATTCCTAAAAACTTGTTTGGTTACTCACCATGCGTGTTCTCTCGTCCTCCAGGTTCTGCAGGACCGCTGCAAACTCCTGAAGAGACTTGGCTAAGGACAGACATGTTCGAAGAGAGAGAGATTTAAAGAAAAAAGATAATTAGGAAGAGAGATAGTTGGTATTTCAAGCTGTTATCATGAGAGACACACAAGCTAACAGAAAGACTGATAGTGATTAGAGAGGACTGGCACGAGGTGCTGGTGGACTTCTCAGAAATGTTTCTGAACTCATGACACAGCAGAGAAATTAACTGGAAATTGAAACCACAATTGAGATGGTTTGTTTCTATGGTGCTTTCACAGCGAGCACAGCACTTGTTTCCTGGCTGCATTGTAGTTTCCACTTCAATTGCCTCTGTTCTTTCCAACACTTTACAGAACACGATACTTAGAAACATTAAGGGCAGATATGGACTGGGCATGTGCAGCGTGTGCACTGACATGTACAAATCGCATTCAGGCACATAAACAATGGAGCCAAAGTGTATTCTTGAGTCATCATAACCCACATATTCCCCACTCTGCTTTTCAACATCAGACTTCATGTTAAAGGATGTAGGTATTGGAAGATAGACCAGTACTTTAAAAATATGCAAGGAATGGATTGAAAATAAGTGCAATCCTTTAATAAACTCAGTGAAACCTTCCAGTAGGGTTGATCACATAATACATCAAATGGAGTATTAAAAATGCAATATTGAGGGATAGATATAGACCCAGTAAAGTCCATTTATATTGTATTATTCCATTGCTTTGCAAGGCAACTTTGTTAATATTAGTAATCTTTTTTAATTGATGTGTTGTAGATTATTTAGGAGTGGCATTATTACTGTATCAGAGAGGAGAAACTAGTTTGGACATGAGTAGGACTATGCATACACTAAAATCGACAGTGCTGTGGTGCAGCCCAGTTGAGCAGCAAGCTGTTCAGGAAAGATAGCCGGGGTTAGTTAAACAACAGTAGAGGGTGGGTCAGGCCCGTGAGAAGCTGCACAGGCAGAGCCAGGCAGCACGAGAGGGTGCGGTGAAACTAATATTACTTCAGTACATATACCGACATGTGAGATTTAAGTCAGCATTAAGTTATAATACTGGCTTGATAGCAACATTTGAATAAAAGAAAAACAGGATATGTAGAAGAGGGCTATGAGGCATGTCACTTCAAGTAGGATACTTTATGATGTTTTTACTGTATTGGACAAGGCTAAATCGACATTGTAATGATGACTGCATGTCAATTAAGCTTTTATTGTGGAGAATAAACATGAATCTACACTGTTAACTGGACTGTAGATCTCACGCTGTCTGCACACCACTGGTGACTGATGCCACTGGAAAATCCACTTATTGATTTTTGGCACATCAGATAATGACAACAGACAAATGAAGGTGAAGAGTGAGGATTAGCATTCCAAAATGATGACCACAGCAAGACAACAGTACCACAGTATTTGTTGTCCTAGACAATATACAATTAGTCTAGAGTACTGTTCGAACGTTGTTAAAAAGCTTTAAAACAAAAAAAAGGCCAACTGCATCATTTGAGGCGAGTTACTAATGACTTCCTATTGCTTTAAATGGCCTTGATAACAGTGGTGATTAGGGCTGAAACATTTAGAAAACAAATTCAAAATGAGATTACTTTGACTGATATTGCAATACAGTCTGATTTGCGCTATTAGAGGGAATTATCTTCTACATCCTTATTCTCATTTCATTAAAATGTTAAAACATTTATGGTTATGATTAAAATAAGACGAAAAATAGACATTTTCTGTAGTCGGAAGAAAACAACTTATATGCTAGGAAATCTCTGCAGCAATACAATACCTAATTTGAATGGTGTTTTGAAAACCATTCAACCCTCTACATCTTGCACTTCCCCAAGATTTAAAAATGAAAGTAGAAAAACATTTGATGATCCCTTCTGCCATAGTGTTGAAATAACTGTCCTATTTCAGCGACGGACTCTACAAATATCACTATATTTCTACAGGCTTTACTTTTGCTGGTAAAGGAAATGTATTGAATTTCATATCCGCGAGCTCACCTATGCATATCTCATCGTCAGTCTCTGCGTCTCCAATACACTGGAATTTAAACTCGTTGAGAGAGTCAGCAAACTTCCTCTTGCATGTTGAAAGACCTGAGAGAATGGAGAGAAAAGAAAAAGAAAAATGTAAATTTACTGAGATTTCATTTCAAAAGTTTGCATTTTAGAGACAGTATAAAAGGGAGAGTGAGTGGAAAGAGGTTCAATTCAAACAGGCGAATACTGTGAGTGGATCCCCAGTGGTGTAAGTGATGAAGGCTGACAGCTCCTATATCTTTGTGGAGGTTTATGTTTCTGCACACGTGTGCATGTGCTGAGAAGTGCAAAAAAGTTCCATTAAAACTTAAGTCACATTAGCCAAGTGAGGCGGTGAAAAGCCTCGGACAGATGGATGCCTTTCAAATAATACATGAGGCGCTAAGAGCTCCTAGGAGACAGACGCTCACAGCCAGTTTGGCTTCCCGTCCATATAAACTCCAGGCGGGGTTACCTTCACAACAATATTTCCTGTTGTCGGACTGACCTTATATACAGGAACAGAGAGAGGCACAACTCAAAATCACAAGTCAGGAATTCAAAAAATTATGACCATAACTATTGAAGCTTTAGCTAATGTTCCTTTCATTTCATGGTCAGAGGAAAAAGAAACGAGCAACAGTATGATGTGGTCAACCCCAGCAGGGAGGACAGGAAAAGTACACAAGCAAATGTGTATTCCAGAGGAGCTTTTATAAACTACTGATAAAGTAAAAATGGAGACAGGGATGCAGAGGAATAAAGAGAGGATAGATCAAAAGTCCCATGGAAAACCAGATGGGAGTCAGGGAGAGGACAGTGAGTGTAGAGAGGGAAGAGCGACAGAGTGTAATGGACCATGTTCATGTAAATACCACACAGTGTGTGACTGAGATCTCCTGCAGCTTGCCAGTTGGTCAAATGAAACACAGACCTACAGTCGGAGCTGCTGTGTGTGCTGCAAGACACACACATACAAACAAACAAACAAACAAACAAACACACAAGCTGGCAAACACAAACCTGGACACACCACAGTCTCTCTTGAGATGTTATTCAGTTTGAATCAGTTTTATTATGAGTGTCACATCTGATCAATTAAATCTGACACAGTTGCTCGTGGTGTCCTTTAGTGGACATTAAAGAATTATAGAAATCAGTCAAAATAGCACTACTAGTTTTCGCTGACTTGTGTTGTTGATGATGAAGCCAAACGTTTCAGCACCTGGAAAAGTCATCTGTGAGATACTAGCAGCAACTTGACAACACAGTTAAAACGCTACTGTCATATAAGGGTTTTAAAGTACTGTTAACAATTCATGAGATTATTTTGTTGCACAAAACTCTAAAGATCCTTTGAATACAAATTCCCACAAATGCCGGTTTAGGCTTGGAAAGTTGTAAATAGCAGTTGTATAAAGATTGTGGGTCTTTTATTTTCAAAATCAGCCATTAGCAAATAAGGATGCGGTGACAATTAATGTAAAACAGTATTACAACACATTGCAATCTGTATCAACCTTTACTGTTCTCCATCACACCTTCTTCACTAACCTGGGTAGCCTGAGTGTGACTGGTGTCATGCTGAGTCTGCTGAGCTAAACAGAACTATATCTGTTTCTTCACTGCCCTGCTCACTCTTGCTTCACTGCTCTCTATTTATTTGTAGCCTTCTACTCCCTTCACTCTCCTTTCTGCCACTGACAGTTCCTCTCAGCACCTTGTGAGTGAAACGTGCCGAATGTTGTTCATTTCTCCACTCTACCTCCTGCCACACTCCACATGCTCTCCTTTTTAAACATCAAAAACAGCCGCAGGCCAGGGAGTAGGAAAACAGAAGGGCATTTAAAAAGTAAAGCTTAAGATGCACTACACTGTTGGATGTGTATCAGTCTTCTCTTTACCATTTCAGAGTTTTTTTTCTGGCAAAAGCAGCAGGTCTTAGCTCAATATCAGGTTGCTAGTATCAACTGCTAGCTTCCGAAACAGAACTGGTTATATTCAATAGAAAACTGAATTTCTTCCTGTTTTTGCTTTTTGCTGTTTTTAGAAAACACTAAAAAAAGGTGTTGAATTACTGGTTGCGAAAAACAAAACATTTTTGCAAACCACTTCTGATTTGAAATGTTGCCTTCTTTTGCAAATATGATACTTGTATTATTGGTCTGGAAAACACCTATAACACTCAGATATCTTTGATATGCTGAAACTGAAAAAATCTACCTTGTGTTCCTAGGCTTTCACTTTTAAAAGTGATAGCAACACACTGTCCTCATTAAGACCAGCACACATACACCCCCTGAAAAGACAGACCATTCATACTGAGCAGCTGAGTCATAGTTGACCACTTTTTTTAAACTTAAAGTGGACCTATCATTCTATATTTGAACAATATATTGTAGGGTTATACCTATATAAAGTATATAAATATAGTTTTTTTTCAAAATACCAAACAGATCCTGCATTTTAGCCATGCCTCATTTCGCTCTATTTGCTCTTTTTCAGCCCTGTTTTTGCAGGGGGCTGATTCTGTGACGTAGCTTTAATGCAAATGAGCTGCAGTTGACCACGCCCCCCTGCAGGAGAGGGGAGCGTGCTTTGAGATCAGCTGCTGGGCTCTCAGAAGAGGGGGAGAAAAAGAGATCTCCGTCCTCCGTGTTTTATTCTTATATGATTATATAGAGTCATTATTCATTTGTTTTAAAGCTCAATAAATAACAAAGACCTTTGACGGCACTTTTCTAATTTTGACCGGAAGATTTAAACTTTAACGGACATGTTGACCGGCGAAAAAAAAATCTAACTCTGCCGCACGGTCCCCTCGTTCCTTGGAAGAGGCGGAGAGGTGGGTGTTTGTCATCTGCTGGTGGACTACCGGAGAGAATTACAGTGCTTGCCTCAACGGGGAGGGATTGGATTGAATTACAGGAGCAAACGCTTGCCTCGGGGAGGGAGAAAAAGAGCCACAGCAAATAAACAGAAGGGCAACCATGGCAACCATGTGCGGGAAGTCTTCTTTGCTGCTTTTGTGGCAGACTACAGCGCCACTTACAGGCCTGGCATATGTACTACAGCGTCTCCAGCGCTTTCAAGCTGCAATGACCGGCCGTGGCCCAACCCCACATTCCCCTGATAGGTGGAGAGTTGGCCATATAGGCGGAGCTCCTCGTTCCTGTCAGAGAATTTTCAAATCTGTATCAGTCTGTATCAGATCCGTTGCAGCCCCGTTTTTAGAGATTTGGGTATGGAGGAAAAGAGAGAGGGTTGTGTTTTCTGACACTTGGTGAGTTCCCTGACACACTGGGGACGCATAATTATGTATAAAAGACGTACAAAAGTGCATTGATAGGTCCCCTTTAATCAAAGGAAAATCTTAAATGAATCATCAAGCTCAAAATGATGTGGTTGTTTAAACTGTCGTACATTGAAATGCACCTTTAGCAGAGCATTAATTCATTATGAAAACATTTGAATAAATGTTGCCTGCAGTATCCCCTAAACTCTAATACTAACTGCTGGCAGAGGCACTTTTAAACAGGCTAGATTATTTTACGTGTGCATTAAAGTATTGCACTCAACCTAGTTTATGCGACAGTAAAATGAGCATCCAAAAGCTTTACGTTTATTCTGAAAAGAAAGTACTTTACACCTTTAGGAGTGAAGTCATTAGGTGTAACGGATGATTTCCCTTTTACGAGTCACAGTCGGATTGCATTAAATGGGAGGGAGGAAAAGTGAGTAGACTTCAGTACTGTAAATACTATGATGACCTTTTTGTGTCACTTTCAAAGAATGGCCAAAAAACTAATCTTAAATAATCTGTTGTAGACAAAACAAATACAATAGTTTGTATATGTATTGTGGTGTCTTGGATACATTCAATCATAAGGTAACAATATGGGCAATATGATATAAAAGTCTGATTAATCTTCCTTCACCATGTTCCCAACATTGCCATTAAACCGTAATGGAAAGATCCAAGTTGTATTTACAACACCAAAAGTACTCACTGTGTCTGTCCATTTGTGCTGGCACACTGAGTCAATAGCCCAATGTCTAAATGATGACTTTATTCTACTTTTGGAACAATGACTTCAGGTTGCATCACTTTCACCAAATCTGCCATGAAAAACAAACTCTGAAGCATGCATTTGTGTTTAGCTTACTTGTCCATGGAGGATGGTTCAGTGTAAATGTTGGCAAATGTTCTGATGAGGTAACGTAAGAATATTTCTGGCTCATATATGAAGATACATCATGCATGTCATATTGCTCCCCGTAGCTATGTTCTCAATATAAGCTGGCACCAGCACCACACTCACACACATGCAAACTCACACATACATTCATGCATCTGTACACAAGCACACATCAGCTCCCAAACTCAGACTATGATTCTAAATCCAAAACACATTTTTGGCCCTAATGATTCTGAAAGATTTCACCAACTACAGCAAAACAAAGAAAGAATTATACGCCACAACAAGTACATTGTCCAGAAAAGCTTTTGTGTAAAATAATTACAGATGTAATGAGTACTGATGCCTTACCATGTATGGTACTGAATATATTTTAATGCAGTAAATCACAAATTCAAACCCCAAGTTAAAAAGGTATTTCACCAATGTGTATTTCAAAGTAACGTTAAAAGTACATCCTATTATATCTCATGTGTGTGCTTGATTGCCACTTGCCATTTGATTAATTGGTTAAATATCTTATTTTCTAAATGAATGAACAGAAAATAATCTCTAATACCAAGTGATAATTATAGCTAGATGCGACAAGGGACAGTTTAAACAATAACTTTTTTTTAAGAGTGAATTTTGATACCTACTAGTA
>NW_011349515.1:0-3491 GCF_000735185.1 Notothenia coriiceps | reverse complement strand
GCTAACACTGTTCCACTGTAAATACACTCATTAATGTGTACAACCATGTCAATAAACCACCAAATCAATCAATCAATGTTTATTTATATAGCCCAATATCACAAATGTTACATTTGTCTCAGTGGTCTTCACAGTTTGTACAGAATATCAGTATGACAATACGACACCATCTGTCCTTAGATCCTCACATTGTACAAGGAAAAACTTCCAGAGAAAACCCCCACCAAACTAATATAATTATGAGTTGTGTTTCCCCTGCTGCTACTAAAGCATTCCATCATTGGTATTGCTGCGTAGGTCTGTTGTTAAAGTGATAAAAATCAACCGTCGGTTGGAATTTCCAGCTGAGGAGGTAAAAAAGACCCATTGTTGGGGCTTCCAAGATACTAGATGCTTAGATGGTGCTATGTTGTCCCTACTATTAATATTTTTGGGATAATGTATGTGTGGCTCTCCATTTCCGTGTCCAGGCAGGAAGGACATTTGAGGACAGTGATAGCTAAAAATAAATGGCCCTGTTAACACTTGCCTCTCTCTCCTCTTTCCCTGTTCTTTCACTCTTTCATACAACAGAATTGCCCCCATTCTTCTCCCTTTAACCCTCACCAGAGCCCAGTTGAGAAACAAACAAACTGAATGATAATGTGGCCACATTTCTAAAAACACTTTTGTAAAAGTCAAACTTGATACAAAAGAGAAAATGTATGATTTTTTTGTAATTGAACGAGGAAATCCCATGGTGATAAAATGAAAGATATGCTTTAAACCTGGTCAAGTAGCAGTACAAAATCACAAGACTTAACAACACAACATACAACATGTAGCAGTAGAGGTTCAAGAGGGCGAAGGTGGTCACATCTGGTCACTCCTCCCTGGAGCATCACACAGACATGTCCTAAAGGGGGTTTGCTTGACATGTGCAGTAATACTGGTGAGTGGGCATCCTGTGAGCCTTAAATAGGCCTGTCACATGCCACTCCTGCCTGCAGTTTAACAATGACATTTGAAGGACAGTGGTGTGGATACTGCTGGAATGAGGCATCCTGCTCACAACAGCAGAGGACACACACACACACACACACACACACACACACACACACACACACACACACACACACACACACACACACACACACACACACACACACACACACACACACACACAGCAATGTAAGCTACACAAAAGGAATCTGTAATCAACCACAACCATGCAGCCGCATTGTACAACGACTGCTATGTGTATTAACTCAGAACCAACCACACACACACACAGTCGAAAGAATGGGCCTGTGTGAAATCAACAGGATATCCAGCAGTAGCTGAAACTCTGCAGTAGCTTTGTTCACAGGCATGTGAATAGAAACCCTATTCATCATGTGGGAAAGACACTCACACACACACCACACACACATGCACAGTATTCATCTGGGGAGACAAAGACAGATTTCAGTGTCCTCATCTAATTCTTTACATGACCTAGCAGCCAAGCAAGGAGAGGAATTTGTGAGAATGTAAGACTGTAAATGCATACTACACATTGAATTGGCATGTTCTTCTCATAAAATCTGGTGATTTAACTGGATGTTACTTCCTGTACTGGCTTTATCTATATAACAATGGAAGGATATCATTAATTGTCCAGAGAGAATTAGAGTTTTACTTGCAACACTTTTGTGTTAATCTTAGTAATTAAGGTCATTATTGTCAGGTTGCCATTGTTCCAGGAAGAATAAAAGAAAAATGGCATATGATTGTAATTGACTTCAACATGTGGCTTCACACTAGTATAACATATCGCTGAGTGTCTAAAGATGTTAGCATGGATCAGCTACACTGTGTTTAATGTTAGTAAAGGTCCAACCCTGTGGGTGAGAAAAAAAAAAAAGTTTTGTAACTGCCCATAATTAAACACATGTGTCATCTATGCACAAAATGATGGTCTTTATACAACTATTTGTAACTGCAGAAGCTGATTCAATGTGATTTTCCTATCGAGCTGATAGATTCTTAATACCATGTTTACTACTTATTGTACGTTGGCTTTACACCTCTATTTAACACACATGTAAACAAATAGATTTCTCTATAATAGGACCGAGAGTTTAGCCTGACAGATACTGAATATAGAGGATGCCCATATCAATAGTTTAATTGTAAAAGAAGGGAAACGATGGTAAGTTTAGTTCAGTTTTTTAACTATAGTTCACATTCCCACACTCTAGTTTCTACTCTCATATGTAGTCAAATGCTGCACTGTAGAAGCCAGATGTTACACCGCATCACTAGAAGACAAGGTGCATACAATACAGTACAGTATAATATATTTTGCTGCGAAATCCCTTCACTTCGCTTAGGAAAATCATGTACAAGTGACCTAAATATCTGAGAGCCAACTACCACACCCCAAAATAATGATCTGTGTGAAAGACAGAGACAGCGCAGCAGAGTGAGGGACCTACACAGAAAAAAGAGTATCTGATTCCAGAAAGGTCTATCTATTCTGTCAAACTTAAAGGGGACCGATCATGCAAAATGCACTTTTGTACGTCTTTTATACATGATATGTGTGTCAGGGAACTCACCAAGTGTCAGAAAACACAACCCTCTCTCTTTTCCTCCATACCCAAATCTCTAAAAACGGGGCTGCAACGGAGCTGATTATTATTTCAATTTTTCTGACGACAGAAAAGGGAAGCCCCGCCTATATGGGCAACTCTCCACCTATCAGGGGAATGAGAGACCGCTGGAAAGCGCTGGGAAGCGCTGGAGACGCTGTAGCACATATGCCAGGCCTGTAAGTGGCGCTGTAGTCTGCCACAAAAGCAGAATCAGCCCTTGCAAAAACAGGGCTGGAAAAGAACAAATAGAGCGAAATGAGGCATGGCTAAAATCTACCAGGGATGCAAACTCATCGGGTATGAAAAAGGTGACAAGGATCCGAGCCCCCGGCTCCCCCACCCCACGGAATATCGGCTTTAAAATTAGGAATAACAGAGGATTTTAGCAGTCAGAACAACTAAAGCAGCAGTGTTAATAATAACAGAAACGCCAAAGAGTCACATCTAATAGAAATATATAAAAGCATTTATTTTAATTGTGTAGCAGTCAGTTTATAATTTTGGCAGCACTGTTGAGCATTTTGAAAATGTATTTTCATGCCTCTGTGCAAGGCTTAGTCTTTCTATCTTTATAGCCACATGGTGTAAAGTAACTAAGTTCATAAACTCAACAAGTACTATACTTGGGCACAATTTTGAGATACTTGTACTTTATTTAAGTATTTCAATGTTTTGCTACTTTGTTCTTCTACTCCACTACAGTTCAGAGGTACATGCTGTACTTCTACTCCCCTACATGTATTTAATACCTTTAGTTACTTTACAGATGTGGATGAATGATGTGAAATATAATCAAGTGTTAAATCAGACTTTAGTTCCACCTGGAATAAATCCACAAGCTACCCTGCAGTATACAAAGTAATTCAAACTAGC
>NW_011349513.1:12099-20889 GCF_000735185.1 Notothenia coriiceps | reverse complement strand
GGCCACAATCAACAACCTGATCAACTCTATGCGAAGGACATGTGTTGCACTGCGTGAGGCAAATGGTGGTCACACCAGATACTGACTGGTTTTCGGACCCCCCCAGACACCCCCAATAAAGCAAAACTGCACGTTTCAGAGTGGCCTTTTATTGTGGCCAGCCTAAGGCACACCTGTGTAATAATCATGCTGTCTAATCAGCATCTTGATATGCCACACCTGTGAGGTGGGATGGATTATCTCGGCAAAGGAGAAGTGCTCACTATCACAGATTTTTTCAGATTTGTGAACAATATTTGAGAGAAATGGTTATTTTGTGTATGTAGAAAATGTTTTAGATCTTTGATTTCATCTCATGAAAAATGGGAGCAAAAACAAAAGTGTTGCGTTTATATTTTTGTTCAGTGTATATATATTATTGTTGTATGTTTTGTTTCTGACATGTTCAATAAACTGACTAAACTCAAAAAACTAAACTCAAAAAACAGTGTAGTTATGACAACGAAAATCATAGGTCACAGGCTCCTCCAACAGTGCAACACAATAAAACAGATAAAATAATGCAAGTAAATAAAATAAAATGGAATATAATAGAAACAGAATATGATAGAAACTGTGCAGAATAGTCTATATACAGTAATTGGAATATTGATGCGATATGTGAGTTGCAAACAGATGTATGTTCTTTCTTATATGATAGTGCTGTGATAAGAATATGTTTAAGGCTCCTAATTTTGTGTTTCCCCCTCAGGTTACCTGGAGCAAGGCCTGCTGGTGAAAGATTCGAAGAAACTGCGAGAAAAATACCAAACGACGCCTCAGTTCAAATACGACATGATTTCCATGATACCCACTGATCTGCTGTTTCTCAAATTCGGATACAACAACCCGGAGTTCAGATTCAACCGCCTCTGCAAAATGACGAGGCTTTTTGAGTTCTTCGAGAGGACTGAAACAAGAACCAGCTTCCCGAACATGTTCCGTATCAGCAACCTCGTACTTTACATCCTGACCATTATCCACTGGAACGCTTGCATGTTCTTCGCCATCTCGAAAACTATTGGGTTTGGAACCGACACGTGGGTTTATCCCAATATCAGCCACCCGGAGTACGGACGCTTGGCCAGGAAGTACATCTACTCGCTGTACTGGTCCACGCTGACCCTCACAACCATCGGAGAGACCCCAGCGCCCGTGAGGGACGTCGAATTCCTCTTCGTCATCTCAGACTTCCTTACCGGTGTGCTGATCTTCGCTAGTATCGTCGGTAACGTCGGTGCCATGATCTCTAACATGAACGCCTCTCGCGCCGAATTCCAGGCGAAGATCGACTCCATTAAGCAGTACATGCAGTTTCGAAAGGTCAGCAAAGACCTCGAGGGAAGAGTCATCAAGTGGTTCGACTACCTGTGGACGGAGAAGAAGACCTGCGACGAGAAGGAAGTCTTGAAGAACCTGCCGGACAAACTGAAGGCCGAGATCGCCATCAACGTGCATTTGGACACGCTGAAGAAAGTGCGAATTTTCCAGGGTTGCGAAGCTGGCTTGCTGATTGAGTTGGTGCTCAAGCTGCAGCCACAAGTGTTCAGCCCTGGAGATTACATCTGCAAGAAGGGCGATATCGGCAGGGAGATGTACATCATTAAGGAGGGGAAGCTGGCTGTGGTGGCGGACGACGGCGTCACGCAGTTCGTTGTGCTCAGCGATGGTGCGTACTTCGGAGAAATCAGTATCTTAGGGATCAAGGGAAGTAAAGCCGGGAACAGGAGAACGGCTAACATCCGAAGCGTTGGCTACTCGGATCTCTTCGCGCTGTCCAAAGACGACTTAGTGGAGTCTCTCACCGAGTACCCCGAAGCCAAAAAGGCTCTGGAGGAAAAAGGTAAAGCCATCCTGATGAAAGACAACCTGATCGACGAGGCCATCGCCAACGCCGGCGCCGACCCCAAAGACCTGGAGGAGAAGATCGAGAAACTGCAGACCAACTTGGATTCGATGCAGGGAAAGTTCGCCCAGTTGATGGCAGAGTTTACCTCCACTCAATCCAGGATGAAGCAGAGGGTCACCCAGATGGAGGCCAAGGTCAAATCCATACAACCCCAAGACCTGGTCGAGGTGGAGGCCGACAAGGACAAAAAGGTCCAGTAGTGAGAGAGAAACCGGAGGACTTTACGGGAGACCACGGGATTTTTCATGGAGGATGGTTGAGACACTTTTTTCAAAAAAGGACCATGTTTATATCTATTTATACATCTGTCTGTTTGTTATCATCATAATGTGTCAAATTGTGTACAGTGTATGCAGCAGTGTCGAGGAAAACTGTGACGGGAATACTGATCGTCAACATCGTTTCCAAGACGGGATGGCACCGATATGAACAGGCAATATCGAGGAAAAGTCGAGACTAAAATGCTTGTCCCCTTCTCTTCTCCTCTCTCTCAGAGCTGTCCTTGTCCAGAAAATCGTGCCACCATCATGCATAACCTTGCAAATGGTTAGGGTGGTGAATTCTGCGTATTTTTGACCAAATAAGTTTGCATTTTTGCAAGACTAAGGATAAGAACATTAGGCGGACTTGAAAGAGCTTCAAACTGTGTTTTTCATCAGAAAATGATTAAAAGATAAATGTTCATGTGAAATACCTTTTACCAAAATGACTACATTATAGGTTTTGGCTCGACTGAATTGACGATCGTTTGGTAACATTTGACACAAGACAAAACAACAAAATAGCCAACATGAAGACAAAACCTTTTATACTAAAGCATTTTTATCTTATAATACATTAAAAACAGCTTCCTAAAGGAACACTGGTATGCAGCTTGTTGTCATGAATGAGTTTGTGGTTCAAAAACCTTTGTGTATGCGATCTGTCCTCACCGAAAAAAAACAGACATAGAGGTTAAGTTGTATTTACCTTGAGTCGAGTTTGTTAACTGCATTGAACTGAGTGGTAATGCAAAGTGTGATGGAAAAGATAACCACAAATGATATTCCTTCAAAACTATGTTAGAAGTGTGACAGAAAACAACTATTTTCAGTATGTTTTATTTAATTTTTAATGCAGAAATGTCATTGAATGCTGTTTTCAGCCTCTCAAATATGGAGATTTCGTTTAATTTCATATTGAAGCGAATATCTTCGAGTTTGGACGGACAACATAAGCATTTGAAAACAGCATCTTGGACTTTTAGTTACTGGGATGGACATTTTTCACTATTTTCTGACATGTCACAGGCATAAAATGACGATTAATGAAAATGATCCACAAGTTTCTGACTCAAACGTCACATAGTAAACTCCATCCCAAAACTACGATCTTTTACAACCAAGTCGTTTTGTTTCACAACTTTAAATCGGACGGTTATTAAAGTTATGTTGGGCTTCATAAGGTTTTGAAAAGAAAAAGGCTTTTTATAGAATAATGAGTTTGTTTTTTTCAATATTAACATTTTACCCCAGAAAACATATTGATCCATCTGTAAAGTATGAAATACATGTCATTTACACAACAACACAACATCCCTTTCATACTGAATGTGAATGTACATAAAAACCCAAATGCAGTTCTGTTTATAAATAATATTAACATACATTATTAGTTGTAAATTGCGATGTTATATGTAAATAAACATTCAAATGTTTGTGTCTATACTGTCCTTTTAAGAGAGAATTCAGAATTGTTAGTGGAAATTATTTCAATTACAAAGATTATATATTTTTTTCACCTTTAATTTATTTTGCATAATAGTTTGCTTTACATAAGAGTTTCACATTAACTGCACATTCTCTATGTACCTGAGATATTTGGCCAAATAAAGCTTTGCACATTTGGCAGCTGCACGTACAAATGTGCAACAGAAACACTTCATAGCACACAAACCGAGGGGAGAGGAACAGATGTTTTAACCGGATGTGAAAGCTGACCTGAAACCCTGCAGCTATCGTAACACACACTCGTGGTCACGCTTCACAACACGCAGTATTCATGTTATATGTAACACAAGAGGCACAACACAGAAAAAATACTGCAACATAATAAGCTTTAGATGGTGCTGAGTTTGCTCTGAGAGGAAATAGAAGCTCCTCAGCGAGGTGTTAGCAGTCTGTACCACTGAAGATGTGTTTCCATCCACCTGTTTGATGCACATTTTAGATTTTTGCGCTTGGAAAAATCGGTGCAGAAATGCCGAAATAAATCTTGAGATGTTGCAGAACCGTCTTAAAGCTTAGCTGAGGTGTAAGAGTTCGGGTATGGATGAAAGAAAATGCAAGAAAGTGCAGATTTAGCGAAGAAATTGTGACGTACAGTACGTGAAGCAAATCAACTCTAATTTAGCAGAAAACACGGAAAATGTTTTTGTCAGTGCTTCACAGATTCGATATAAGCATGCCTGGGTAAATCAGCAAATATTTCTATTCAGTTTTTTTAATACTTGGCCGATTTTTTATATTCAAATTGTGTCTCGCCATAGAGGTCTAGAGGGATGAACTATCTTTGTAGGTCTGGTTACCTCAACTCAAAGCCATTGTTTTTTTTCCAATGGATTACTCCAGAAAAATAAACTCTGTGGCAAACACACATTTAGGATACTTACACATTGGTTCAGCAGGATAATCTCCCCATATCCACTTTATGATTATGATTGAAGTAAATGGTTTGGGTAATTTGAAGCTAATATTTCAGCACTTTCCTTCTTGTTCTGAGTTTATATATTTTCGGTTTATTGCACTTATTGTAAGACTCTGTGGATAAACGCGTCAGCAAAATAAAAAAAGCTATCAATAGGCTATAAAGGAACTACAGCTAGGTCACATGACTTCACGTCACAACCGCTAATGTTGGGCGTGATGACGTCTCGTCGTTTCATTTAGACGCTTGTTAGCAACATTGTTTTATTAATTCACCAGTGGGGTATTCACTGACACGTTTGATTGGATATGGCTTAAGTTAACCGCAGACTTTATTTCAGGCATCTAACCAAAAACACGTTCATAAAACCATTGACTTCCAGACGAGGGAACCGAAAGTGTTGAAATGCCGATTCTTTTTACGATTTGTAGGCCTCATTCCTGCACTTCTCTTTGACATTTCATCATCAATCTCTTCAGCTTGTCTTAAACACAGATGTTATTTCATGCATCTAACTAAAAAAAGTTGCGTATAAATTGCGAAAAATGCCAGAAGTTTTACAAAACAAACATAACTTTTATGACTTTGAAGCTATAATGCAATTGCCAAAGGAAAATAAGCTAACGTTAGCATACATAAAAGCTTTAAGTTCATGAGTGTGGAATTTATTTAGGTATTTGATGTCGACGCTTCAATCTTTTAAACTTGGGTTTGCCACAGATCTTATTTCAGCCATTTAACGAAAACCCATTGACTTTGAGAAAAAGTGCAAAAATAATTCACAGTTTTTAGGACTCACTCGTACCAGTCTCGAGTGTAATGCTTTCCCTACTGATGCTCATCTTGATTAATACACCTCTAATAATCGCATAGCAGTATTCGATGAAAACAAGCATTTATTAGCATCTTCTTTAATCAATTTACTCGTTAAAATGTGCGATACATTTGGATGGAAACCTGGCTAATTAACAAACGTTACAAAGGAGCACCATAATGCTCAGTCCACCAGAGCGTTGGGACTGAATACTGCTACCGCATGAAACACTGAACAACACAATAAAAGTCAACGTGGTTCAATAAATACACTGCATGTGCACTGCATTCAATAAAATCCTGTGTTATAAGTGCACTTTCACAGTTTCACAAAATCAAATATATTGTTCACGTTTGCCCAGAAACAGAAGAAATAAAACCTTGTTATTCAAGTGCCGTGTCGAACTCTTTGGGACATTTCTACTGAATATGAAACTAGCTCTCAGAGTGAAAAAGGCCCACAGTGGAGATGACTTGTAGGCACGGGGTTATTGCAGCATTTAGTTTCATGTCATTTCCCTCTTTGCCCCTTGAGTGTGATACTCCCTTTTTGTTTTTGTTAAAATGCAGTCTCTCTCTTTCTCTCTCTTTGTGGATCACAGCATCCCAAACCCTTTGGCGTATGTGATGGCCTTCAGGAGTCTTTCCTTCAGCTTCTCCTTGGAGCAGTATTCAGGGAGCAGCAGCGCGTTGAAGCAGGTGTGAGAGGTCGGCAGCCTGAGGGAAGAGAGAGAAAGTAGGACGATTAAAAGAAGGCCGACAGGGAAATGTTACAAGCTTATTAACTGGTTGATTTGAGCCGTCACAATGTTTTGATAATACAATAATTTGACACAAGAACAAAAAACAAGGAAGTAACTAACTGACAGTTACTACTAAATTGGTACGAATGTATCTTTGGTTTGGCTTGACTTGATTTTTGTCCGTCTATCAGCAAGATTCTAGCAATAGCTATAAAGGAACTACAGCACGGTCACATGACTTCACGTCACCACCGCTAAGCTAAAGGTGGCTAATGTTGGGCTATAAAGGAACTACAGCACGGTCACATGACTTCACGTCACCACCGCTAAGCTAAAGGCGGCTAATGTTGGGCTATAAAGGAATAAAGGAACTACAGCACGGTGACATGACTTCGAGTCACCACCGCTAAGCTAAAGGCGGCTAATGTTGGGCTATAAAGGAACTATAGCACGGTCACATGACTTCACGTTTTTTTTTATTCACCAGAGGGGTAATAATAACTAACTGTCAGTTACTATTAAATTGGTATAAATGTATCTTTGGCTCGACTCGATTTGTGTCTGTCTATCAACAGGATTTTGTCGAAACTAAAAAGGTCCTATTTTCATGAGCCGAGGAAAAACCCAATCGCTTTTGGAGCCAATCTGGATATTGGTATGGCATTTGTTCCGCATTCATGTGTAATCATCCAGGAGGATTATATCCAAGTATTAACCTTTTAGCTGCAGAAACAAATGAGGCTTTAAGGCATTACCAGAAACTAAAAAACCCACCTGTTTTGCTTGTACCTTGAACATTAACCCAAAAAAGGAGTACATTAATTTACCACTTAAAGGGTTTAGCCCATCAAAGCTAATGAACCAGCACTTACAATGGTTTGGGTTATTTGAAGCGAATATATCAGCACTTTTCTTCTTAGTCTGAGTTGATATCTTTATGGTTTATTGTACTTATTGTAAGTCTCTTTGGATAAAAGCATCAGCTCAATGAAATGTAATGAAATGGCATCAGGAAGTCAAATATCAACTTTGCGTAACAAAGTATGCTGACTATAACTGAAGGTAAACATAAACAACTGAATTGATCAGACTCATTGTCACAATTGCATCAGTTTAGGAGGTCAGTATCTGTATATGAAACATTAGAAAGGTCTCCGCACCTGTCTGTGTCGGAGCCGTTCTTGGCGATGATCATTTTTAATTTCCCGAGCCCTCCGACCGGCGCTCTGTCTGTTCCGGTGGTGAACTGGAGAAACAATCTCTTCTGCTCTTCTCCGAACGAGTGGATCGTCTCCCAGAAATCTCTGTGAGCAGGAAACAGAGGACAGACGTAATACAAGTGTTTATTTATGCAAGTAAAAACATGTTTTTCTATATGTAGCGACAGCGGGAACAAACATCCGTTGCAACAAGCTTACTTTAAGAAAGATAATCAACGCATTGTAACTTGCACACATACAGTTTGAATAATCCAGCACTGAAAAGGTTGCGCTCAACAAAAAATACGGCGACCCTCTCACCCTCTCTTCCACACACACACCTCACACACACCTCAAACACACCTCACACAGGTGATTATATTACCTATGGGTGCCGCCCATACCCAGAGATGGCAAGAGTACACATATCCTTTACTCAAGTAGAAGTACAGATACTCGTGTTTAAAAATACTCTGGTGAAAGTAGAAGTACTGACTAAACTTCTTTACTCAAGTCAAAGTAAAGAGGCTTTGAAATGTACTTCAGTAAAAAGTACCCATAACTAGCAGCTGTTTTAAAGAGTACCTGACCTCCCTTTATATTAATAGAACAATAATGTCATTGTTAGCTAATGAATGTTTCCATGCTGAACAACGGCAACATGACAACGTTTTCATTGGTCCCTCTTCTTTAGAGAAGACCAGGAAATGATGGATACACGGATCGTGTTCAAATCAATAGGCACGCAATGACTCTAAATAATAATGATCACGCCACCAAACACACATTCAGACTAAAGGAACCAGCCTGTTTGGAAAATGTGAGAAGTAGAAAGTACAGGTATTTGAGTTCAACATGTAAGAAGTAGAAAGTACAGGTATTTGTGTTCAACATGTGAGAAGTAGAAAGTTCAGGTATTTGGGTTCAACATGTAAGAAGTAGAAAGTACAGGTATTTGTGTTCAACATGTAAGAAGCTAAGAAAGTACAGGTATTTGAGGTTTCAACATGCCTTAAGAAGTAGAACAGTACAGGTATTGAGTTCAACATGTAAGAAAGTAGAAAAGCTACAGCGTATTTGGGTTCAACATGTTAAGAAGCTTAGAAAGTTCAGGTATTTGGAGTTCAACATGCTGAGAAGTAGAGTGTTCATGTTGTTTTTTTTTTATATTTTTGCAGCTTTCAACATGTAAGAAGCTAGAAAGTACAGCCGTATTTGAGTTCAACATGTAAGAAAGTAAAAGTCAAATAGTCGTCATAAAAAATAAGTTAGTGGGAGTTTAAAGCTACTGTACCAGAAACATGCTACTTCATGCTACTTTAGTGCAGTAATGAATATTTTGTACTCCTACTACTTCCTCTGGGTGATATATAATATGAGACAGTTTCTTTTAGTGATTTTA
>NW_011349513.1:0-9360 GCF_000735185.1 Notothenia coriiceps | reverse complement strand
TCCTTGAAACACCTCCATTGGACTCATTTGATTTTCTACTGTAACATATTGACATCACTATGTAACACTTGCGCTACTATTGGCTAGTGGGAAATCTCTAAGTGGTTGTCCAATCACAACAAAACCAGCCAGCGAACCAATCGGAGCAGACTAGGCTCTGGTTTCAGACAGAGGGTGAAAAGAGGTGCTGCAGCAGAAAAATAAAGAGCTTCTTGAACATTACAAAATGTAAACATGTCACACTGTTGGGGAAATATTTTCCAAGGTCCATAACTTTGACCCAGTTTATCAGCTCTGTCCTCACTGAGCACACGCACCTGTAACTTTGGCTGGTGTGCTCTCAGTGTTTAGTCTCCCTGTTCCTGCCTGTTGGCGTCAGCTGATAGAGGTGTTATGATTAGGGATGTCCCGATCACCTTTTTTTGCTCCCGATCCGATTCCGATCATTTGATTTTGAGAATTTGCCGATACCGATTTTTCCCGATCCGATCTTTATGCAATGCATTAAGAGAAAAAAAAGCATTCAAGTTGTCCCTTAAGGTTATTTTTTTATTTAAATTGGATATTCTATCCAACATGGATATAGCTTCTTTCTTTCACAGCAGCATTGGATCAGTTCAGTTGTGCAGCATTGGATCAAAACAAAATAAAGCTTTCAGTACTCGTTAGCTTACTGCTACAATTAGACACTGCGCCCTGCCCACTCTGTTGCCAGATTTGAGAGAAATAAGCAACCAGGTCTATGAAAACAAGCCCCAAAGAAGCAACACATACATGATGTTGTTTAATTTGAAACCAAAACTAAGGCCTCAGGATGACTTTAAGACTTGAACATGGTAATTTTTGGTTTGTAACATTGAATACAAAATTTAAAAAAAGTATTTAAAAAAAAAAAAATCCCCGATTTTTTTTCTCCCGATTCCGATCTTTTGAAAATCACGTGATCGGCTCCGATCCCCGATCACGTGATCGGATCGGGACATCTCTACTTTTTACAGCACTACGGCCTCCACAGATGAAAGTGTTTATGTATTTATTGTCAAAGCACTTAAGATATTCATTGCTATCGGGATGTTAAGAGCATTCCATGGAATATAACAACAAGTGTTTCTGAACTGAATTACCTACCCCACCTTTAATATTGAACATAACAACAATATTGTGTAATTGATGCAGCAAAAAAGACATTTAAGCGTGCTAGGGAAAACATATTGAAAAAATAGACGGATCAATTTTTCACGCTACAGATGAGGGCTCTACGAATTGTTAATTGATTGGATTATAACCACAAATCAAGCTCTTTTTATTCATTTAAATGCTTTGACATTCTTAGATTTAGTTGATAATAAAAATCACATAATGTATTTAAGACCCGAAATGAATTTGCTTCCCAAATGTGTTCAGAAGTTGTTTAAAATTAGAGCAGAACTTTTTTTTAAATGATTGCCTCATTGCTATTTGTATGTGAATTATTTTGGAAAATATCACAAAAAGGGCCAAAATTATTGATTACAACTACTACTATTTTGAGTGTGACTGATTCTTCTTGTTGTCTTACATACTGAGTCATTATTTTGAAATACTAAGTCATTATTTGAGATCGTTTGTCATTATTTTGAGATACTTGGACATTATTTGACTACCACTGCTGCTATTTCCAGTACAACTACTACCTAAGTGTAATTCATGTGAATTGTTTTGGACACAATAACCGTGTATCTGATATAGTGACGAAGTCAGCTGTGAGTTACCTGAGAAGTTTTCTTTGGCGTTTCCAACGTCCGTCATCTTATTGACCAGATCAGAGTCTTGCTCTTTCTTGGAGGGGTTGGGGTTACAGAGTTTGGCGTTAACCTTGAACAGATCCAGCGCTTTGGCGGCCGCCGTGTTGCTATCCAGCGATCTGAAGTCGGGACACGATGCACAAATCTCGTTCGTGCAGTCGCCATTTCCACAGCCCTCGGTTAACTGCCGAAAGTAGCGCTCGATTAGATGCTTTGCAGTCGCTCTGTTCCTGTAAAGGGGTCAGGAAACAGGAAGTCAAACAGAGGATTCAAGGACAGAAATGGGAAGGAAATGAAGTACATACATGTTTAAATTACTGCAGGTTTATTTGTTCAACTAGTTGAGCTAAATAAGGAGACTCACATTCGGCTGGATTCAGGGACACTCCTGCAGACCCAATAGACAGTCCTGTGGAAGACACAATAACGTACAAATGAAAAAGATATTGTGAGACATCATAAATGAACACATTCTCGCAATAATGGGGCTGAGTGGCGCAGTGGGCTGTGCGTTAGATCATCAGATCAAGGGGGCGTTGGGGAACTCCAGTTCGAAACCCGATTCCGCCGCCACTGCATGTATGATATTAATGTGTACTTAATTAATAATTAATGTTGTACGCCTCGATGACTTTGAGGTGTGAAGATGGGCGGTGTGGCGCAGTGGGCTGTGCATTGATCATCAGCTCAAGGGGGCGAAACCTGCCGTCGCTGTTGTGTCCTTGGGCAAGACACTTCACCTGAATTTGCTCCTGTGGGTATTGTCCATTGTACATGACCGTTACATCTATTATAATAATAATAATAATGGGTTTCATTTATAAAGCACTTCATATTTGATTTCAAATCCCAAAGTGCTACAAGCAGTGAGCATGAACAGTATAAATATGTATCTGTAAAGCGCTTTGGGTCATGGAAAAAGCGCTATAAGGAATTATTAATTATTATTAATAATGAGCTGGTATCTGAAAATAATTAATAGCATTAAAATGTCTAAATAATTCATCAAGATTCCCACATTTTCCAGAAACATTTTTATACATTTTCAGATATTGAATCATCTTTTTAAATCTGTGATTATTGTGACATACCAAGTCATTTTTTTGTCATTTTTTTACACATGTCATTATTATTTTAGGATAATTTTGCAATATTAACTCATTATTTTAAAATATAAATGTTTATTTTGAATAACGAAGTCGTTGCTGATATTTGTTTTTATTATTTTGAGAAACTAAGCCATTATTTAGAGATTTTAGGTCATCATTTGGAGATATGAGGTCATTATGTTGTCATTATTTCGATATAACTCATATTTTGAGATTCTGAATATGTTGACATACTAGGTCACTTTATTTTGTATTTTGTTTGGACCAACAGGATGTTTACTTCCATCCCAATGACAGAAATGTGCTCCCATAGTTTTTTTTAGCCACATTTCAACACCAACTGTGATCTTGCACAAATCTGACAGCTGACTGAAGCTAGCTGTCACTCAGCTCTGTGTTTAATGCTCAGATTAGCCTCTAGCTAGCTTATTATCACATACATAAACAAGCTAGGGAGGTGAACACTACACTAAAGCACATTAAAACCAGATGAATGCACTTACCTGTGTATTTATCAAAGGTATAGTCCTGTCTGTGTGTCTGTTGGTCCGTGTGTCTGTCAGTGACTGTGCAAAAATAATCTCATCTGCTATTTAAAACACATTGAGAGCAAAGAGAGCCTGCTGCGTTTCTTTCTTAAAACTGAGTCCACTTTTCGATGGAAACCGAGACTAAAGGAGGATTTAAGAGTCAATACGTCAGGAATCAAGCGTTAATACTTTCTGTTTGTAAATCAGATCGAAAAATCCTCCACTACCATCTTGTAAACATGAGCGCCATGTATCCCAGAATGCACCGCGACGCTGTCAAACCAAACCAAGCCGGCCGTTGAAGCCGTGTTTTGGGGAAATTGCCCCAGTGGCCAAACGGTGCTACTACAACTCCAGTGACGTCATTTTGGCCCAAAAATACCTTTTCTCCATTGACTTACATTGGCAGAGGTAGGAGAAAAATACTCAGAACTTGTACTTAAGTGTAGGAATACTCTATTAAAAGTTAGAATCCTGCATTCAAAATGTTACTCAAGTAAAAGTACAAAAGTATTGTCAGCTATATGTACTTTCTTTTTGTTCTATGTCTATTCTATGGTCTTTTTATGTTTATTTTGAATGACTTTTGCTGGTAACTGTATTCTGTGTGATATCAGTTTTCTCTGACTATTTTAAGAGATGTCAATTGTCTACTGTGAAGCACTTTGGACTGCAATGATTGAATGAAAGGTGCTATACAAATAAATAGTACAGTAGCCTACTACTAAAAGTAAAAGTACTCATAATACAAATTTGCCCATTTCAGAATAATATATATGACACGTTTGGATTATAGTTATTGATGCATTATTGTGTTTTTAAAAGCCTGTAAAGGTTTACTTGACTTTGTATACTGCAGAGTAGCTTGTGAATTTACTCCGGCAGTGGCTCAGTCAGTATGGGGCTTGGACTGTGAGCCGTGTGGTCTCCGGTTCAAATCCCCGACCAGACCTAAATATGGAGTGAAAACTGGTACTTGGAGAGGTCTCAGTTCACCTTCTGCCCTGCCGTGGTGCCCATGACCAACCCCCCCACAATTTCTAAGGTAGTTTGTTGTTCTAAGATCCAAGGGGTACATTTTCCACAAATCGACCCTTATTTTGAAAGGTATGACCGGAAGCCGTCTCCTCAACTCTTATCTTGAAAGGTATGACGGGAAGCCGTCTCCTCCAATCTGGTAAATTTGACGCAGGTGTGTGTGTCGCGGTTAAAAATGATACCTGTATGAAATTATTTATCGTTCAAGTGATGACAGCAATGGCTGAACCGGCAGAAATCCCCGTTCTCAGCCGACCCGTGGAACCGGTACGTCTTTAATCATATAATGTTGTCTTAAATGACTTTTTTTTAAAACGAAAGATCACGGTAACGAAGTAGCTAGTTAGCTAAATAGCTACAGTAGTTAACGGCTAATTGAACAGCCGTTTGGCTAATTTCAAACATTTTGGAAATTGGTGGTCACTTAAGAATTAGGGTGTGAAGATATTGGTAAACATGTAATATTTTTTTTTTTGTATGGTTTCATGTCCTTAAGATAATCCAATTAATACTAGAGACCTTTTAATGGGAGCAACATTTGTAGATTATTCTTTTTTAAATTATTTTTTTTATGACCGGTTTTGCTCATTGTAATTTAACCAAATACTGGAGAGCATCCCAACATTTCTTAACTATAGTGCAGGAAAAGAGGCATATATTTAATGTGTTGTGAGAAATGCAAGGGTGGTGCAGTGACGCGTCCTAAAACCCTGAAGTAAGCTCCGGTTCCCTCGACAAAAATGCAATGCAATTTCTCCATAGGATTTTGGAAAATAGCTGGAAATAAGGTCTGTGGTTGACACACATTTAAGAGACGGATCACGTTTTGTTCAGTCGGATAATCTCCACATGTCTACCCTTCTTTTATAATTTTCTAATCGTAAATCTAATCGCTAGAAACTAAATGCTAACGTTATGCTGATCGAACTACAGTATGGTCGCACGACTTCAACGTCACGCCAATTTAAGATCCATATTCAAACATACAGATTCAAAATGGTACAAGTTGAAGCGTTTGTTTTAACAGTTTGCAGGAGGCAGGTAGCCTACTTGCTTTAAAGCAGAACACGGGGAAACAATTTTTTTTAGCGGGAGTGTTTACGTGTTCGGCGTAATCACGTACAACGGCCTCGACAACTTCAGTAGTCCTATTCAGTAGGGATGGGAATTTGAAAGCAAATGTATATTCGACCCCCAAAAAAACGGTCAACCGAAATGTACATATCCTATAAAAAAAAAATTAATTTGAAAAATAAATACATGATCAAATAAGTATAGAAACCAAGTCGAATTTGTCAAATGTATTGCACTGGTGATCACAGTTTGAACAGTTGACAGCTATAGGCCTACAGCTTTCATGCTTAAAACATAACTTGGTTTTAAATGAAAGAGGGATCATACACGAGCAAACATAACCGGTTAGGGTAACGGGATCATACACGAGCAACATAACCGGTTAGGGTAACGTAACCCTATTACAACAGAGATCAACAACCTATAACAGGGCCTATGCACAGAATGCAGCTATTCAATACTCATTCTTCTTTAAGAAAATGAGCATGTCTACTCAGGGGAGAGGCGGGTGCGGAGGCGATTCACAATCAGGCCAGCTGTAGAGAAGACCCTCTCAGCTGGAATTTGGGCATAAGATGAGGTTTGAGTCTGCGTGATCTGCGTGTAGGGAGGGCCATATCATTAACTAGAACTAGCTAGATCTGATGGATTTGGACATAAACGCGAGTGAAGTATAACCGGACGCGAGAGAGAGAGATCAGCACCTGCAGCTCTGCCCGCTGTGAGGGACCGGTGAGCGGAGCAAAACACACCTTTTAGACCTAACGCATTTAGCTAAAATATATATTCATAACTCATATTCGAATACCTGAATAATTTCGAATATTCGATTAATCGTTCCCATCCCTACAATTCAGCCACTTGGTAACAACCATCGTTTTTCAGACACGTAAACTCTTCAGAAATCACCAGTGGGGTCACTGCTGATGGATTTAATGTCGTAGAACAAAACGTGATCCGTCTCTTAAATGTGTCTCAACCACAGACCTTATTTCCAGATATTTTCCAAAACCCTATGGAGGAATCCCATTGCTTTTTTGTCGAGAGAACCGGAAGTGGTAAAATGCTAACTTACTTCCGGGTTTTAGGACACGTCACTGCACCACTCTATTCTGCTGACTGGTCATTAAACGGGCAGTTCGGCTATTTAAAAAAATATATACTTTACCTAGCTACAGGTGACTTCACTAGCTCACTCTTTAAAACCTTTCTTTTTGCAGGAGGGCGTCATGGCGGCCATTAAAGAGGAAACGTCTCTCGTAGAAGCTTTTGAAAACAATTTCGAAATTTCACAGGTTCGTTTAAAGTTTTACATTTAATAAAATAGATCAGAAACGGTGAGGGGAAACTTTTGTAGCTTCAATGGTCAACCTACAACAGAGATAGTATTATTTTATTTTAGTTTTACTCCTTTTTTATTTGTATTTTTACTTAATTTATGGTTTGTGAGCTGAGCTGTGTGGTTTTTGTATTTATGTATTTATTTATTTCTCTGTACAGCACTTTGGTCTGAAGCTTACAAATCAGAAATCCTTTATTAGTCCCAGAACAGCTGGAAAAATGCTTTACACATAAAGCTGTGTTGTATAGAAAAGTTAACCAAAATCCATTATTCTAGCCATTTTAATACCTAAAAAAACACCAATACTTGAAGGAAATAAGTACATGAAGTATTTGAGAATCTAGTTAAACAGTCCACCACCCACTCTCCTTTCAAAATGTTGGTCATTAAATATTTCCAATTGTCGAAAACAACCCTGTTAACAAATCAGTTTGGTATGAAATGTTGCTGAAACTATAAGAGATTAATGAATGACTTGCTGACACTTTCTGTGATTGTTGTGACCAGGATGTTAAACCGGCAGCATCTGCAGCCTCAGAGGAGACGGAGAACAGAGAGAAACCGGATGATGATGAAGAAGACAGACAGCAGGACGAAGAGAAGGAAAGTCCTCCAGAGGGACAGCAGGACGAAGAGAAGGAAAGTCCTCCAGAGGGACAGCCAACGGTCGATCCGCCTGCAGCCGAACCCTCCAGCACCGAGACAAAGGTAATGACTGGTTTAAAGAACAATTTGTTATATAAATAAAATGAACTGACCTGTAGTAAAATGTTTCTTAGTATAGAATATTGTAAGATTATTTTTTATTACGGAACTTTGGAAATGTTATTAATGTAACCCTTGTGCCTCACTAAGGATATGTTTTGCTTTTTAATTTTGCATTTTCTGAATGTATTTTGGAATATTTATAATGTCTACTAATTAAAACGACATAATATTTCTACCAGTGCCATTATAACTTAAAACGTTCTATTATACTGTATAAACCCTCACCTCAAATGTTTTTTACATTTTTTTTTTTTATGGGTATCACCTAAATATATTTGGTATGCAGGGTTTTGTCTAAACTGGGTAACGGGCTGTAGAAAAGGCCCCAAAGTTATTATTATATATTTTCAGTTATCATACAGAGTTGATACCCGTTTAGTTATTTTTTCATAGTGGGGAGGGGCTAAGCCATGTGTTTTGGGTGACGTCATACATCAGAGGGTAATGTGCTTCAGAAGTTGCAGGAAAGTTGTGCAGTGCCGTCTTAAGTGTTTCGTATTGTTTGCGTAAATGAAGGAAAAACCACACACATATCTGTATGTCGGCCTAAATCAGTAAAGAAGTCGAGCCTTATCTCAGCTCCTCTATTCTGGATCTTTGGCCTTAAGGGGTGTTCTGGCCGACACCCCGGGGTGAACCTAGTGATAGACACAAAACTAGTGCCAACACTTGAGTTATCCTTAACTCTCCACTACAGAGGCCTGTACCACGAAGCAGGATGTTCGCTTAGCCGGCTAACTTCAGGGAAAACTCGGGGTTTCCGGTCCTACGAAGCTGGTTCTCTTTTTAGCAGGCTCGATCTCCATGGTAACTTAAGCTGTGCGGCTAACCTGGTCGGGAGCAGGTTAGGTTGCAGGCTAAGAGATCAACTCAGTGAAAGCACTGCCTGCTGACCAATCAGAGCTCAGTGTGCGGAGTTTAAAGCGATCAAGTCATATTACAGGAGAAAGGAAATACAGAAAAGCTGCCGTTGCAGGAAAGACGGCCGGCAAAAATCACCGACTGTGTGAACGTGAACATTAATAGAATATCACCTCCCATCTTCAGAGCAATCTGACTATTATAACATTAGCGTTAAGAAAGTTTACTTACTTAAATATCTGCCACAACATAAGTAACCGGATCAGAGTAACATTAAGTACAGTCCGCGGCATATCACATCATAATGTATCATATATTTCCTTATCTGAGTCAGCTGAGCCGTATCTGCCCGTGCAACACTCACAGTGTCACATACTGTATGCAGAAGTATTATTTTAAGCAACACATTAAAGTGGACCTATCATGCTATATTTGAATAATATAGTGTAGGACCATACCAATATGCCAATAAGGCATATTTATACTTTTTATTTTTCAAAATACCAAACAGATCATGCATTTTTGCCATTCCTCATTTCGCTCAATTTAACACTGTCTTTTCATGTGCTGATTATATGAGAACAGCACCATCTACAGGCCTGGCATATGTACTACAGCGTCTCCAGCGCTTTCGAAACGGCAATGTCCGTGGCTGTCTCCTCCTGATTGGTGGAGTTGGCCCAATAGCCATAGCGCCACTTCTGTGACGTCATAGAAGTGTTCAAATCTGGATCAGTCTGTATCAGATCCGTTGCAGCCCCTTTTTAAGAGATTTGGGTATGGAGGAAAATAGAGAGGGTTGTGTTTTCTGACACTTGGTGAGTTCCCTGGAACACCGGGGACACATATTCATG
>NW_011349512.1:11349-15668 GCF_000735185.1 Notothenia coriiceps | reverse complement strand
ATTATTCATTGACTTTGAAACCATCCATTTATTGAACTTTAAAACAAATAATAATTTGAACAGTATCTTTTTAACTGTTGATTACCCTGAACGTATAATTCAACTGAAAAACAAATACAAAAATAAATTAAATAAATGATATATTTAAATAAATAATATCAAAATAATAAATACCAATCAACAAATATTTTGGAGCGCACTTCCACAAGCCACTAAACATATATAAATAAAAATAAATTAGACTAAAATTAATTAGATCAAATGTATAGTTTTTTTCGATGTGGTTTTTGTAATTGTGGCAGGCCAAAATCGTAATTGCGATTAAAATACGATTAATTGAACAGCCCGAACACACACACAAGCACAGAGACACACACACTTTTTGGCTAACACAGTTCTCTGCTGTTATGTTCAGTCATTGTTCTTATGTTGAACATGAATACATTTACTTTGTAAGTAATTATGGGACGTATTTCTTCTTTCATAGCAAATTTTCCTTCATACTTTCTTGCTGTGAAATAGGTCTTAAATTCTATTCAAAGTGGTCTTAAAAAGGTCTTAAAAAGTCTTAAATTTGAGTTGGCAAAACCTGCAGGAACCCTGATTATTATATATTATTTTAGGTTAAGCTACACATCAGTAATTCAAATTCAAATATCCCCATTTTTACCAGTTGCAACATAACAGTGATGCCATATTAAAGCAACAATTATTAGTGATACTATAATTGAATATTTTGGATTCTAAAAGTATATTTTGATGCTTATACTTTATACTTTTGAGTAGGATTTTGAATGCAGGACTTTTAATATAGTATTTGTACCTTTGTAGTATTAAAGTTACTAAAGTAATTATCTGATTACTTCTTCTACCACTGCTCATTCTCTAATATGAATACAGTAATGTGTTGTCTTTAAGAAGCCAACTATGATTCATCTTATCTTTCAGTCCTGCTCAAAACAAACAATTTTCACTTCATTGAGAAATGTTGAAACCAACTTGTTTTCACACTTCTCCTTCAGAAAGGTTCATTCCACCTCTGTCAGGAGTCAGCTAATTATTTGTGTGATCTTTCCATCTCCCCGTTAGAGCAGTGATATGCTTCATGGTAGATTTCAAAGTGTTCAGTGATTAGCTCCGCTGTGGCTTTTAGTCTGCTCCTGTCAGGCAGCCAGGACTCAAAAAGCTTCCCCTGTGAAACAGAAGCCGTATAAATAATTGACAAAACCAGTCTATCATTATCTTTGGATAAATTAGACATCATTTAATCTTTTTTTTGTATTGAATGTTTAAAAAAAGCTGAAAACAATGAACCATTTGTTGTTACGCTGGCGTTTTCCATCCAGATAACATTGAGTTGTGTTGATCTAGGATGTTTATGAACGCTTTTCCCCAACGCTCCAACGTGATAACACAATCCCTGTATTGTTATCAAGTTTGGGCATTTAATCGGTGAGGTGATTAGCCGTTCGATTAGAACACATGACCCAAGCACTCGGGCAAAATGCGACAAAGCGGGGTTTAGTCGGTAATCCCTTCCCTTTCCAACACACTCTGTCAAATATGGTCTTTCATTCAGTGGAATGCTAATCAGCCTCAGTCCCTGATGCTGAAGGAACAAGCTCAGCTGATTGAGAGTGGATTAAGCCAGGATGGGCCCACTAAATGATCCCTAAACTGTGTGAGCACGTTGTGAGGGGAGGAGAACTCATGAATTGTTTTATCATCACCATGTGCAGGGCAGCATTGACGTGATTGGCATATTGTTTCGGTGTTGATGTGAAGTCTACTTAGGAAATTATTTACCACTCTAACATGTGTTTGGCCTTTGGAACCCACCTACGTTTCCGGTACTTCTGAATGAAGAGAATTTGTAAAAAGTTCAAGAGCTTCAAAATTGCCACCATACTGGCATTCATTGCAGTTAACTGCTTTTTATGGCTTGGTCAGTAGTTCTCAAAGTGCACGGTGCAGAGGCATGACATGAGAATGGTTATTTTTCCAAAAAGGCTGAAGACAGAAAACATTTGGGAACTACTGGGCTATGTGCAGAAGTTTGTGCCAAGTATGCAGCTCTGCTTTTAGAATAAATGTGTTGGGTTAGGGTTAGAGCTGGGGTTGGGCAGCAGTATGGCTAGCCAATTGTAGCACCACCTGAAACAAAATCCATCCATCTTCTCCCACTTATCCGTGGTCGGGTCGCGGAGGTAGCAGTTCAGTTTGAAACAAAATGGTCTCCTTTATTCTTCTATGTGTGTGCAGATTAAGCAAAGGAGATATTTTGTGGGCTTGAACTTTGGACAGAGCCAGTTCAGCCGGTCCACCCATTTTCATCTTTAATGCTAAGCTAAGCTAATCTTCCGCTGGCTCTTGCTTTATATGCGTGTGGTGTTATTGGGTTTGGTTCATAAAACACTGCAAGAAAGTGAATGAACATGTTTTCCAGCAATGTTAGACTGTGGGTTGGTCGGTCGTCCAAGTTTCTTCAAAGCCACGGTTAACATTACATTACATTGCATTTAGCTGACGCTTTTATCCAAAGCGACTTACAATAAGTTAACACATGAATTGGATGAAATTGGCTTATTTTGTTGAATAAAGTTCTTATTGTGTTTTCCATTTCCTCTGACTGGTGTATCATTGAAACTGTGTGTGTTTATCCACGTGTCTGAAAGTATTTGAACAACATAGTTTCAGAAGGAGAATTCAAGACATGAAGCCAAACCTGTCCGACAGTGATTACATAACGCATTTCATCACTCAGTCAGTCCCAGGCATGAACAACTCCACACACATACACACACGACACTGAGACAATACGTACCTCTGTTGATTTAGACATGAGAACCGTGCCGCTCTCCATATTCTATATTTAATCTTTTGTTGATCGTCCCTTTCTTCCTGCCAAGCGTCTGGAGCGCTTCCACTCACTCGGTTAGTTCATCAGCCGATACCTTACGTAACCCAAAATACACCCAGAGATGGGAGTGGGGCGAGAGGAAATCGGGGCATAAATAGGTTTGTTTGTCCCCAGAAATGCACAAAGAAACCCTGCTAACCTCTTTTTTTTCATTTTGTCATGTTTGTGTGAGTTCTGCGGTAGAGCGATGATAGAAAACTCTCCTTTGAGAATCCATAGCAGGGTGCTTTTGATCAGATGTTCTATCAGTTTTTCATCAATAAATCAGCTTAGATCAAAACCAGTTTCCTCACATGATGTATTTATTATCAGCCCATATCCATGCAAGTCCCATTCCTCTACATTTCCTGTGTAAGTTTGTTTTTCACCTGTACCGTAAAGCTGTTCACTGCACCTCTGCGTCGTCCTGTCCTACTTCCTTCTTCCCTTTCTGAAGTTATGGTGAAGTGAATGTACCAAGGTGACTGTTGTGCGTCAGCCGGCGGGCATTAGCAGACATCACTCGTAGCGAGCAGCCACGAATAGATGTGTCTGTCAACCTTAAGTGTACCCTCGTATCGCCCCTGCCTTTTGCTCATTTTTCTGTTTCTTTCTAACCAGCTAAATCTCCTTACTTTTCTACTCCCATGCTTTAAAATATTCAACCGATAACAACCTATAAACACAGTGCTGCCTTTTATCTGAACTCCTGCTGAAAAAGGCTGCATTTCAGTAATTGCAACGTATTTGATCCTTCCCCTTCTCCTCAATCATCCCTCAATCTTATTGCCTTCTTACATGCTTAAAGGGCTACACACAGTATCGGAAAAAAATGACATTGCAATAGTTTTTCCTGCAATTTATTTCTATATAACAGGGTGTCCGCGGGGTCTTAACAAGTATTAAAAGTTGATAAATCAATTTAGGGAAAATGAAGGCTATTAAAAAGTATTAAACGGCATTTTCCATGGTATTACATTTTGTAGCTTGTTTTCAATAAGTATATAAATTGTCCAAAGAGGTTGTATTCTACAATCTGCCTGAATGTAATCATTGCGTAGGTGTGTATTGTTATTCTGTGTAGTTTATTTATTGCATCCCGTTGGATTTGACGTCATCTGAACAGGACATCGCACGCTCACTGCTTGATAGCGCGCGAAGGTCCGTTTACGCCGGTTATTAAACAACATCGTTATGGGGAAATACAAATTTGCGTCCAAATGGTTGGAAGATAAGGAGGAAGGACAATCAATACTGTATATTAGGCATGGGCGGTATCATTTTTTTCATACTGTCATACCTTGCTGACATCATACCGTGGTATACGGTATATGACGGTATCAGTCCCAATTTAAGGGGTCATTTCTCCCAATAAAAAAAGTTTTACTCACTATATCAACAGCCCCACCAAAACTATTTT
>NW_011349512.1:0-5545 GCF_000735185.1 Notothenia coriiceps | reverse complement strand
TTCTCTTCTTTTTTTTTTTTTTCAGAATGCACCTTGGATTACAGTTCAGCCTTTCAACACCATTGTGGCCACCAAGCGGCCATCAAGCCTCAGAGACCTCGCGGCTCAACAGCCGCCCTCTGTGACTGGATCCTGAACTTCCTGACGGGCAGACCCCCAGGGCAGTCGCGGGTGGGAAACATCACATCCTCCACCCTGATCCTCAACACCGGCAGCCCCTCAAGGCCTGGCGTGGCTCAGCGGCTAGCTTCCGTCTACTCCTCTGTTCACACACGACTGCCGCTGCATGTAAAATGCGGCGATAATAATGCTGACCTGAAGGGTTAATCAATTGTCTGTTCACTTTTGAAGTGATTACTGTATAATCCATCATGTAACATTAAGGTAAAAGAATGTGAGTTTTCATAATATAGCTGCTATGGAGAGGCTACGGGGAGGGCAGTGCTTATTGGGAGAGCGCTTCCAGCTTCTTTGGGGCATTGCTGCTCAATCATTTCACCAATGGCTTAATGTTTAGATCAGGAGCTTCGGCCAACCTTTTTCGATAGAAGGGCCATTTAAAAAAAAAATTGTTAATCAGCGGTGCCGACGATTCCGGAGAATTATCAACGGGGGGGCGTGAGCGGCTTGACGCTCGTGAACTACAAGCCCTCGCTGCGGGGGGGAAGAGGTGTCCGGTGCCGACCTGTTCAACGAAACGTGTAAACAGTTTACGTCACATTTAAAAGCAATTAGCGTTTAAACGCATAAAATGAAGGACAAGTCGGGTCGGTTTTCTTGTGAGTTCCCCAGGAACACACATTGTTCGATGATATAACTTAAGTGGTCCATGGCCAGAGTGGAGAGGAGATCGCTCTCCGCACATTCGCCTCTAACGAGGAGGAGAGGAGCTTGGCGGTGCTGGACTTCGTGCATGTGTGTGTGGGGATGGCGACGCCGACCAGTGAGGGAACGTGTGTATGTTTCTGGAAGTGAAACGGAGGCCAGCACGCAGAAAACAGAGGTCTGTCTGTGATGTATTTTGTGAAACAGAAGAACAGCTAAATAAATGCAACGGCCTCCCAAGAAGAGCTCGCCTCTCTCCAGTCATTTAAGCTAAAGTGGGTTATTGAACCTGAAGCTTGTTGCTGCTGCCCTCCTCGACTACGGTCTGGGAGCCGACAGGAAAGTTCAACACACAGATGGCCAGTCCGCCCCTTTGTAGCATATTATTTCGATGAGCAGATCGCCACTGGGCTTTCAACTAAAGACACAGCCACGCAAAAACTGCGGCATTTGTACAGCTCCTTATGGGTAGGCCTACTGCAATTTGTGAATTGCTTTCCTCTGTGGTGAAACGATCAGCACTGCACCACGGAGGAAAGCGGCAGAAAGTCACCTGGAGTTAAAGAGAGCGGGGCTGCGTTGCGTGCATGGCTTCCTTCTGCAGGTAGCGACGCGCTCTGGCGGCGGTCTCGTTCAGGATCCGAAAATACTATTTAAATATTATTGCACACATATTCCACTTATTCCTAGTGTGCCACTGGTTACGGTGCCGCGTGCCAATGCTGGCACGCGTGCCAGGGGTTGCCGACCCCTGGTTTAGATGGATTTAGATGGATTTAGGGACTTCCCCTCGATTCTATTGGCTCTAACGGCTCAAAAGAGGTTTCAATCACCAAAATCGACCGATGGGTTATAGAGATATTGTAAATCCACCCAAATGACCCCAGAAGTGTTTTTTTTTTCTAAACCTCTCTAAAAAGGTCAAATTTCACTTGTTTTGCATCAATCTTGATACAGGGTACTTATTATGTTTATAGTTTGGATTCCTAAAGCTTTTAGTCTACTATCCCATCAATCAAGGGTGGTTTTCACTATAAGTAATGTTATTTTTTTTGGACGGACACTATCATTTACATTTTTTTACTATGTTCAATCTGAATTTACTTTAAAATAAAAACATCTACAGTATATTGATTCTGACTCTTCTACATCCAACTCACTGGTGTATCATTGCTTTGAGAAAAAAGATGATTAATTTACCCCTTTTTAGAAGTGAAGATATAGTCATTTGTTCTGCAAATGTCATTTTCGAGCCTGAGACCTGAAAAACAGGCTTGGGCTTAACAGGTTAATAACGTGTTAGACCATAACACGTCCTTAAGGTGTCGCATTGTCCTTGATGTTGGGATTCGGCCAACTGGTGACTTAATGATGCTGATAATAACGTGAAGTATGGGCTCTGATCTGAGGCACTGCAGAAACAAACACGCTGCCACACACACACACACACACACACACACACACACACACACACACACACACACACCCCCACCCACACACACATCCATTTTGTTGGAATGAATCAAGATACAACAGAAAGGTAAAGATGTTTTATGAAACATTTTGAAGGGTATTTAACTCCATATCAGTTTATTATCACCAAGCTGTATTATATAGCTGTCAGTGTCTTGACTTTTTAAAACTGTCTGTTTTCGTTGTTATAGAAATTCTACATTTGTAAGTCTGCAATCCTTCTTCAATTTTAGACCATTTCTGCCTCTCATGAGTCAATGTGCTTATGAAACAGGGACAGACCTGGTGATGGTTCCATTAATGAAAACTAACTGTTGAAAAATAAATCTTTACCTTGCCCCCCTTTGGGACCAAATTGGAGGCCAGAGATGATGAGTTGGATGCCAGGGGTCTTATTGACCAGCTGAGGTCCATGTGTGTTTGTCAAAACAGAAAAATCTATCAGTTTCCCTCTCTCTCCGCTCATGTCCTCGGTCCTCTTCGCTCCCAGCTTGCGTCTGCTGTCTCATATAATCAGTCTTCATTTTGCTCTCCATCAGCCACCCTGTAATGATTATGTATAGCTAGTCATTCCAATTGATCTTCTTTTGAAAAGGGTCCTTTTTTCTTTTCAATAAACAATAATAGACAGGATGTCAAACAGAGACCAGTCATGAAATGAAATGCTTGCACTTAAGATTACACGTAACATTTAATTTGTGCTTAACTTGCACAAATGAGCACTTTCAACTAAAATATGTTTTGCATTTCTCAATTCTCGACATTGTTATAGAAGTTATAGTAACAATAGTGATGCTGCCTATTACATGATTAACATTACTAGGCTTGGCTGGCTTTTTTTAAAGAAAAATTTAAGTAGTATAGTAAGTATGTTGTCCACAGAAAAACTGTGGAGATACACTTTGGGATTTTAGCCTTTGCAGACCATTTACATGCACAAAAACCTATATAACACTCTACAGGAAAGCGAAAAGCCCAAAATACATAATATGACCTCTTTAAAGGATAAGACCTTTGACTCATGTATCCATGTTTCCCCCACCTCTAGTTAGCTCTAACATTTGAGCCTCTACAGCAGGGGTGTGAAACTAAATGTCATTGCGGGCAACATTAGCATTAATTTTGCACTCAAAGGGCCGATTGTAACTCTAAGGATATACATATATATGAAATAATGTATTATGTATTACATTATTGGCTCTGCATTGGTTATTGTCAGTTCTGTTAATAACTTCATAAATCTAAGTCTGAAAGCAGAAGTCTAGGGCAAATAATTGAAGGCAAATATTCAACAATTACACCAATTGTATTGTATATTCTTTGCAAGCTCTTGCGGGCCACAAAAAATGAGGTTGCGGGCCAGATATGGCCCGCGGACCTTGAGTTTGACACCCCTGCTCTACAGTATATTACTGCCATCACAGTGCAGGATTATATTATTTCATGCAAGACTACATATCTAACAATTGTTGATAGATTGGTTTTGTTAAAAGCAGTGTCATTGGTGAGTCACTCTGCAGTCAAGTAGGTGCTTAAAATGTAAATACTAATGAGGAATTGTGTTTGCTATAGTGGAAATGTTTGTCCTTGAGTATGTTTGCAAGCATCCCGTTTCTGCCGGCGTTTAGAGAAACTAAAGACCCAGAAGAGCACAACAATTACATCGTCAATCATGTGTCTTTCAGCAGGACAAATCTCCCTGCAGCACCTTGTACTCCGTACTCTGCAGCTTTCTGGGGATTAGAGCTGTTTGTGTTTGCTTTCAGGCTCCTATAACACGGTCCCTTTAGAGGCGCCCGCTACATAAAACACCGTCATGGCAGTACACACTTCCTCTCTTTTTGTCTCTGTCTGCCAGTGTTGAGCCCAGGGGTCATATGGAGAGAAGCCTTGGTAATAAACCCAAGATGTGAGCGCTGCCCTTGGGTTAGCTTTTCTGAGTTGTGTACCTGCTCTCGCCCTGCAGTCAGAACTGCTCAGCCTCCACTTGTTGAGGTTACATAAGGTGTCAATTCAAAGTCCAGGTTTTTTTTTCGAGAATTACCTCTAACCCATTTCGGTTTACCGGGGTCAATGCACAAGGCTTAATTGTTAAAATGAACTCTGTGAGCCGTGTTCTGAAATGTGCTTACCTAATTTCTCCTGACATGTAAACCACCGTATTGATGGTTCTTGTAGGTATTAGAAAAAATTGGTAATTGCATTTAGTTTGCCAGATGAAATGGTCATGCATTCAATTCAAATAATGCATTTTGTTTATGTTGTAGACACTGGCATTACATAGTCTGACATGCATTGGGTAAGACACCAATAGGGACTATTTTTTATCAAGCCTGCAGTTGTTGTAGGGATGCTTTGCTATCTATTTTCAAGAGTCTTTCGTATTCTACAGCCTTTCAGAATCACTTGACATGGGTCCGGAAAACAATGTGAATTCCTCCCCTCTAAGCCTCAAGTATTGTGATGTGCTCTGATTACCAGTAAGCAGCTTAGTTCTGGTGGGTTGAAGAAGTCCTGTATTTCACAATACAAGGTGGAAGGCTTTTTGGATTAGCTGGGTGCAATGAAACAAGTACATCCAGGATGTTGGGGATCTTCCAGATGATGTTAAAGTTACACTGATCTAATACCTATTTGTTGTTTACACCAGTATTCATTTAAAAGGATAATTCAGATTCATTACAGCTTGGATCTTTTATCTGTAGCTTTTGACCATCATCTCTAACGGGGTACTGCACCACACTAACTGCTGAATGTTTTAATACGACAACATTTCTCATTGGGAAGACCACATTTAATTGGCTGCACAGTGGTTGGCAGGGTGACCTCTGATTGACCATCTGCTCCACTCAAGTGTGAAGTGATGAGGCATTGGGGCTCCCAGAGTACTGTTCTGTAGCTGAACCCTGACCAGCCAAAGAACAAATACAAGACAGTTTCCCCATCGGGATCAATGAGGGATACCCTTTAATTAGATTATAGACGGAACACATTTGTTAGGAAAGCCAGAAATAATGACCAAGGCTCCATTTTAGGGAAGCAGGAGGTGTAGTTGATCTGAGTTAAAGAGCAACTTGCAGGTTTTTTTTTTTTAGCAAGAATTTTGGCAAGAATTCAGAGGGAAAGGAGCCGTTTTGAGCTCTGCTACTAAAAACTGCTTTTTTTTAGCGTCATATTACGTCACATGGGGGAGCAACTTTCTCGGACTCCTTCTCTGCCCAAGTAGTTTGTAGTTGGTTTGAGCGGT
>NW_011349511.1:10518-16293 GCF_000735185.1 Notothenia coriiceps | reverse complement strand
GGGGGGGGAGACCAGGTGCATGTTGCAAAAAATTAATTGTTACAGTGGATGAAGGGGGTGGGGGGAGGGGGTGTCTAATTTGACCCCGAGTCACCCACAACAATGCTGCTGGGTCTCCCCAGACCCGAACACCAAATCAAACACTTTTTTAGAGACCTTCAGACTTGGCTAGAATTATCCAAATCAGTTTTGTATTGTTTATAGCTGTTGTGGAGGATATCATGAAGCCTTGTTCCGATAAAAAAAACTAGAGGGTAGTTATTATAATTTTAACTTGAAACGGGTCACGGGAGACCCCAACACAACATAAGGGTTAATAAAATGTGTTGAAGTGACGACGTATGAACACGTGCATCCAACGCAGAGAATCGAGTTGATGTAATAACTGCATGAACCAGAGTGTGAAGCATTAAAGAAACAACTGCCCAACATGAGATCACCACAGCTCACCGTCACACTGCATCAAAGCAACAGAGGACACAAACAGATATGCAGATAGAGTACAAATAAAGGTAACACTTTATATTAAGGTACACATATTCAACATCAACTATATGTTGCATTACAATGCAAAATGCAATGTAATGTAATAACTAGTTAACATGCATGTTAGCAGTTTATTGGCACTTTATTAGTCATTATAAAACACGTATTAATGCCTTATTATGACCATATTCTACAAGTAATAAGCCATTAGTTGAGAGTTTTTCCTCAATAACCCTCTAATTAGTGCTTATTTGTTGCAAGTAAGGACGTTGTTGTACATGAGTTTTGGTCTTAATACGCTCAATATGGGCCTAATAAGGCATCAGTACCACAAGAATAGTAATTCTCCCATAATAACACCTAACAGATATTATCTATTCTTATGTAACAAGACATGAAACTACAAGTGTTAGTTGTGTCAAAATAACTTAAAATGAGGTATTTCTAACTCAGAATATGTTCCCTAATAAACTAGAAGTTTGGCTCTAATAATCCCGAAGGAAATTGTTGTGCCATCGTTACAAAAATACAATACAAACACAAACAGCATAAAAGTAAAACTGTACACTAACAGTGAAGTAAAAAGAGCAATTAAATATCTACAGGAAACATAGATGGTCACATCATTAATGTAAAGATTAACAGTATTTAGTAGTGCAACAAAACGTAGTGGCAGATACGTAATTGCATGTTATCATAGAACATTATTAATATGCATGTTAATTAACAAATGAAGCTCAGCACAAGTTCAACCAGGAAGACCGTCTTTTCTCATTTACTATTTCCATGTTCTCTCTATTTACACTCTCTCTCCTCTCAATAAGTGATCGGGGGCGTCACTCCCCAGCTTAACCAATCACTTCGCTCTATTCTCACAAGCCTATCATAGCCCCTGACAGCTGTCCTTTCAGGTGACTCGACACAACCCTCCTCCACCCCTTTTCACCTCCTGTCCCTCTGAATCCAGGGTCAAGCTAAGCCCCTCCCCTTCAGACCAAACCCAACTACCCATACACCATCACCAGGGTCAAGCTAAGCCCCTCCCCTTCAGACCGAACCCAACTACCCATCCACCACCACCAGGGTCAAGATAAGCCACTCCCCTTCAGACCGAACTCAACTACCCATTCACCACCACCAGGGTCAAGCTAAGCCACTCCCCTTCAGACCGACCCCAACTATCCATTCACCACCACCAGGGTCTAGACCCCGGGGGGTTTAATCGGATCGGTTCTCCCCTCCCGAATGATACTCCTGCACAACGGGGCCTAATCGCCAAAACTCCATTACATTCATTTGTGTATTCCTGGCAATAAATATGTATTCTTACATCAAAACCGTCTCTCCTGATTGAACTAGTTGATGGTGAATATGTGTACCTTAATCTAAAGTGTTATCCAAATGAAATGTGAGTTTACCTCTTTGAGTGCCACGACGCCCACCAGCTTCCCAATACTGGTGACGTAGGCGTGGCTGAGCCCCAGCAGAGAGAACAGGGTGTGGGTCTGAGGGAGAGAGAGGACAGTCAGGGGTTAATCTCAATCTTTATTTATTTAATGTGTTGTAGTGTGATGGCGTTCTGTCTGCATGGCTGCACGGCACCTCATAAACAATGTGTCCCGAAGAGAGGACTTATAGGGAGAAATACAGCACCAGGTAACGGAATTCAAATTCAGGATTTTAAAGATTGAGGAAGTTGGGGAACTCAAAATAAAATGTAGAAGAGAGACCTCCAAACTTTGTATGTGTCAAGGGTCAAGCTCCATAATAACTGGATCCTACAATTCCCATGCTGCAATTTTTTCTAAGAAGACCATCCCTCCGAATGTTTCATTAAACCCTAGTCTGTGACTCTAGTTCACTTTTAAAAATGTCTAGTTTCTAAGCATAAGCTGATACAAACCCTGACATTTACAACAACTTTACAACAGTTTTTATAGGATAAACCTGACATTGTTGAAGGGCCCCTTTAAACTGTTGATAAAAGAGAGTTAGAACAGAAGAGTACAAGCAGAACCACACAGTAATTAGGAATGTCCAAAAATAATTAAATGAAAGTGAGAATTCAATAAATGAAACGTTTTAAAATATACTTTGACGTTGTGGGAGATCATTTTAAAACACCATCTTGCCGAGAGTTAAATTAGAAGATTGCTACCACTCTAATGTTTTATGCATGACCCATGAAACAACATCCAACAAACAGTTAGCTTAGCTTAGCTTAAAGGTCAACTATTTTGCAAAATCCACGTTTTCATGTCTTCTATGCATAAATATGTGTATAAGAGAGATTTGGAAAGTATCAGGAACAAAGATTCTCTCTCTTTTTGTTGATCCATTTATATAAAAACCTGTCTGAAAATGAGCTGATCAGATTTTGGCCACTTTATGATGTCATAACGATGTTTTGGCTTGAATAACCATTAGCCAATCACCAACCAAGGTAACCCCCCCCCCCACACCTTATCACCTGAATCTCCTCCTAGAGCACCATTGTGTGTTTTTTAAACCAATCATCTCTCAGAAGGGCGTGGCCAGCAGCAGCTCATTAGCATTTAAAGCTACAGACACAGAATCAGCACTTTTGAAACAGGACTGAAACAGAGGGGATTATGGGATGCTACAATGATATGTTTGGTATTGAGAGCCAATCACTTCAGAGACACGTTTTGTATATATCTGAGACCTATAATACATTGATGAAAAACAGTATAATAGGAGACCTTTAAAGACTGAAAACTTGCTAGATTGATTCTGTCCAACTGTAAGCAGGATTCCTAAGCACGGATTCAGACCACAAAACAACCTCAAGGCCTGCATCGGTTGTGTTTCAGATTCCTGTGAGCTCCAATGCATCAAAGAGATGCAGTTGGAGTAAGGGATGAATGTGTTGAGAGGGTTTATCAGTGGGGATGGCACGGTAATACTTATTCAGGTCTGTTAATAATGCATTTGTACGGATAGACTTTGCAAAACCTAGCCTTCTAAAAACAAACATCGTGCTCCAACTGTTAAACATTATTCTACTCTCCTAAAGGAAGAGATTCATGGCCGACAACAACATGACCCATGTATGCAACACTGCTGCTGCTTCTTTCTATTTAAAAATATATTTTGCAGCATTTTTAAAGATTGGTCAGCCCCAATTAAAGATGAAATACTAGATTTAAAGTGCAACTTTGTGCCAAAGCTGAAATCTGGGGAGTTATAACAAGATTTCATGCAAAATACTGAAATATCGATCACTCAATGTAGCCTATACTGTACATCGATAGTTTAGTCAAAGGGATTTGTATCCGATTACACTTTTCTTTCAGCTTTCATCCAATGATTTTGTCTAGTTTCGACCAATACAGCACCTCACTACATACAATATCAAATGTCCAAACACTGCATAACGGTTTTTAATACTCAGAGACAAAATATATCCACTAATGTTTGTTTCATTCATACAAAAACTGGAGTATTGTCCCCAAATTTCAACCTATTCATTTAAAATCTTCCGCTTAAAAATGTAAAATGGTAAGTGCCCATGACTTGTGATTGCATAATCAGTGTCTGTATATGATCTTTGTATGAGACATCGTGTCCGCCAGGTGTTTCCGGGCTCACCTTGTGCAGCGAGGTCCTCTCCACCAGCTGAAAGGGGGAGGGGTCTATCCGGATCTGCTCCATATCGATTGGTTTATCCAGCTCCTCCTCTTCCCACGCTTTAATCTGCATCAGCCAATCACAGAGGCAGAGAGACAGACTCAGAGTACACAGTGTTTATAATTATTGATAAGCATTGATTGGTTGTTACACTGTTGGATGTGTGGAAGGTAAATCAATAGGGGTCAGTACCTCCTCTGGAGACATGGGGTCCGTCAGCGTGGGGGCGGCGGTCTCCTGAGGAAGAGGGAGAGATGGTGTTTCAATGTTATTTATCTTAAACCTTCAAATTTCAATTTTGCTGTTTTTGCGATTTGAAATAACATCAATTATGAGACTAGATATAATCTTCAATTTCGGAAAGTCATTTTGCATCTTTTCCTGGTTTCAAACTATCTCTTATCTTTTTAATGTGTTTGTTTGTGTTGATAAACAAACACACAGATGGACAGGCAGTCAGTTTGAAATGCAGACGATGATAAGATGGCCCCTGCTGGTTTCACTTCACAACATGTCCTCCTCTCCTTCATGTTTGCATCATGTCACGCTCCTTCATGTGAGGTTGACGCTGTCTGAGCTGTCGCTGCTACCTCGACAGCGGAGCAGTAATACACACTCAGAATTTAGAGGTCAGAGGTCAAGAGCGTTTGAGGCTGATGTTACCTGAGGTTCAGCCTGACCCGACAGAGAGGTGGAGGAGAAGAGCCTCTGAAGAGCTCCTCTGACAGATGGCAGCCTGCGCTTGTCTGGAGGAAATGGTACAGAAACACTCAACTTGATTTATTCATAATTCACCTGTTTTACATACATGCAGACCCAAGTGGTGAAGGGGAAGGTATGTTTATTTATACAGCACATTTTCATACACAAAAAAAGTGTTGCAGCAGCATAAAACAAAACGAGGCATTGCACATAATAACAAATCAAAAGAGTAGAAATAAAACTAAAATATGAACATCTTAAAATAGAAATAGAAATAAACGAGGATTAGAAAGTAAGGAAATGATACAGATGACCGTGAAGATAACCAATCTAGAAACTGTCTGACAAATAAAAACACTATTGAAGGATGCACCTGTCCGTACAGCATGTTACATTATATTTAATAGAGCGGTGCAGGGATGACGTATTTCCGTAGGCCGACCTGGAAGTAAGCTGCGCATGGGTTCCCTCGACAAAAAAAGCAACGGGATTTCTCCATAGGATTTTGGAAAATAGCTCGAAATAAGGTCTGTGGAAAACGAACCTGTTTGATGAATGCACGTTTTGTTCAGCCGGATAATATCCACATGTATAATTTTCGAATCATAAATCTAATCGCCAGAAGCTAAATGCTAAAGTTATGCTATAAACAAACTACAGCCGAGTGCAGCAGGGTCGCTGCTTCAACGTCACGCCAACTTAAGATCCATATTCAAACATACAGATTCTAAATGGTACGAGTTGAAGCGTTTGTTTTAACAGTTTGCAGGAGGCAGGTACTTGCTTTCAAGCAGAACATGGCAAACATACTTATCGGAGTGTTTAGGTGTTCGGTGTAATGATTTACAACGGCCTCCACAACTTCTGTAGTCCTATTCAGCCACTTGTTAACAACCATCGTTTTTCCGAAACGTAAACTCTTCAGAAATCAACAGT
>NW_011349511.1:0-1685 GCF_000735185.1 Notothenia coriiceps | reverse complement strand
GAGAGAGAGAGAGAGAGAGGGGGGAGAGAGAGAGAGAGGGGGAGAGAGAGAGGGGGGGTGTGAGGAATGACAGGGAGAGAGGGATTAAAGAGGAGGGGAAATGAGGATGGATGGTTTGGGAAATAAGAGGGAAGGAGGTGAAGAGGAGGGTGAGAGAAACAGGGAAGGGAGAGAGAGAGAGAAATCCGTTAAATAAGCAGAATGAGTCCAAACACACTCAAGCTGAGGGTGTAATTATACACACAATGAGAACCACAGGGGCTGAATACACACACTTTATAGCATATTAACACACTCATACATGTACACACACACACACACACACACACACACACACACACACACACACACACACACACACACACACACACACACAGTGAAGAACATCATCAGAAACATTATGGTGGAACAGAAGACAAGCATGGAACAATATATATTACAAAATAATTATTAATAGTTAACGGTTGACTTTTCCTTATATTGTAATTGAAAATTAAGTTAATATATAAATAAACAGTTGGATTACATACGGTATAAACCTTGAAGATCGTTTTGTAGACTTTTGTGCCTTTGCATTAGATACAAATATATATTTCTTTTATATATTGTTATCATGGATAGTGTGGTGCTTAGCAGGACTTGAATCTGGCATACAACTTTGCATTTTGATGACATTTAAGTTATTTTAAAACAGGCTTTTTGGACTTTCAATACATTTAAATCAAAAACAAAACTTTTAAGTTATTTAAAAAAAGGTAAATATAATATTTTAAGTCATAGTTAGATTTAAAAGTTATTTAAAAACTGATTTTGTTGGACTTAAACCTGCATAAACCTTTCAATAAAATAACTATTTTAAGCTATTTAAAAAAAGTATTTAAACCTGGATTTTTTAATAGATTTTTCGAACATGTTATATCAGTTTAATCCACTTGTTATTGACACCCTGTGCTACTGACATTTAACAGCTGATACTCCAAGTAAAGTCTCAGTATTGATCCATGGGTTTTGAGTGCAGGAGTTTCTCGTTGCAGTGTGCAGGATTTACCTCCGAGAGGAGTGCCGAAACAGCATCCCACCCCCACGGCACAGCCAACAGTCAGAATATCTGTGTAACCATAAGGGTTCTACTGACACAGAAAACAGAGAGGGGGGAAACAAAAGAGATGAGAGAGATAATGAGGGGTGAGAGGCGGGAGAGGATGAAGGGGAGGGAAAGACAGGACAGTTGAGAAGCAGAAAGAGAGAATTGAAGATCAAGGAGGAGAGGACAGGGCGGGGGGACGTGACAGAGAGGAAGCAAAATGGAATAAAGTGAATAAATAATGCTAATAACTGGAGTGTGGTTAGAAATATGTCATAAAGAGGAGGATAGAATATATAAAAAGGGTGCACATGCAAACAAGAGAAATCAGAGGAAACAATTAAGCAATCAGGAAACAGTCCTTAAACACAACTGATTGCAGGCTGGAATGAATGATAGCAGACATGATTTATTACCATCATTTACGGCCTTAAAAATCATAATTTGAGTTGTGTTTTTTAGGGAACCTTTTGTTCTCATTGTCACCCCTGTCCTTCAAAAGCTGCACTGGCTCCCTGTCCGTCAACGAATACACTTCAAAATCCTTCTGCTAACACACAAAGTTCTCAATAACCAGCCCCCCCCCAACCGCACCGACCTG
>NW_011349510.1:11477-22428 GCF_000735185.1 Notothenia coriiceps | reverse complement strand
TGTGTCTGTTTAGACTCGTATCCAAGGTGACGCTACAGTAGGGGATGGCTGCGTTTGCAGTTGTAGACTCCGGTGCTAGTGGATCGCGGGAGCTGTAGATTAACATTTGCATGCTTATTGTAGCTGTAAGGGCAATGCCTGTGGCACCATGGAGCATATGTGTGGGCTGGACCTGTATTTTACAGGAAAGGAGTGATCAGATGGTCGAGTTTTCGATTCTTGTTCAGTTTTCATCTTCCTCATCTCAGACTTTGAGTTGCGCGCGCTGCTAAAGAGACGCGCTACCATGGAAACCAAACAATGGTGTACCTATATTAAAGTCCGAGTGGAAACAGTCGTGAGTAAATCTGATTTTGTCAGAAATCGGGAGAAATGCGGGAGTCTCCCGCGAAAATCGGGAGGGTTGGCAAGTATGACACACACACACACACACACACACACACACACACACACACACACACACACACACACACACACACACACACACACACACACACACACACACACACACACAATGTTCGTATTTAGTCTCCTGATTTTAAATGCCCTAGTATGGTTTTGTCACCATTTCCATAGCCCCACCAAAAATATTTTCCACCAGCCGCCACTGTTATTAGGATAGGATGTCACATGACAGCGTTCAGATCTTACTTTTTTTTTTCCAGGAATAGAAACGGTTGATGAATAGCAACTTCTAGCAACAATGACAGCTACAAAGCATTACCAAACTTAAAACTAGTCAAGACTTTTATAGACAGTAACGTTCATGCCTGTCTTCATAACTGAACTAATACTGGATTCACATTTATTTCTGCCATTCTTTGGCCCAGTACAAACAGTCTCTCCCTGCCGCCATCTAGTGGGCAGAACAAATCCCTGCACCGTGTTCCAAGAAATGAATGTATTAGTAAAATCGGACCCGTTTTTGTAATACATAATTGTTTTTATTTAAAATTGAAATGTGAAGCCAAAACTTAGTAAGTCAACGTTTCATTTCCCAGTCAGTGTTTTTTATGTATTTCCACTGAGTGGCAGTGTGCTACAAAAAACGTTAAAGAGATCTCCATCCGTAGCCTGCGAGAAAAGAATGGTTAAATCTCTTCACTAAACTCAGTCATATAGTTGGAGCTACTTCTGTCCCAAATATTAACTATCAGAGGCAAAGCTTTAATAATCACCCTGCTGTGTACGTGTACAATACGTGTTTTACTATTGCTCAGATTTTGTGTGCTAAAAGTGGAATTTGTAATTTTCTCAAATTGATGACTGTTCCAGCCATTCTTCATTTATAGAATAAAGAGTAAATAAATTGCCTAACACGTGATTTATCATAATATTATATGACACACAACTGTTTTTAAATTTTCATTTGATGCATGCTAAAGTAAAAATATAACTCTGAAACAGACACTTATTTTACTCCTCATGGCCATACCTGGCTGGACACACTCAAGCTGTCATCTCCAACCATTTGGTTAATTTAATTAAACAAACATTTTTAAAGGAAAGAATGCAATCTAAATAGAATGAGTGAAAGATTGGAGATGAGTTTTAAACAATATCTTTATTTGGTTTCTAAGCAAAAACTAGAAAACATTGACAAACCTAATACTCATTTCTGACCAACACTAATGGTGACAAAAATAACATGTACATATTTAGAGAATAAGAGAAGAACAAAACGGAAGGGAGGCAGACTTTACAAAATATTCTGTGCAGTACTTTAGATGTATTCACATGTTAGGCTGTTTGAACACAATGGGGAGAAGTAGTGAGCAGCATGTTGTCTGTCCCTCTGTTTAATAAACTAATACTGTACACACTGTATATAACATGCTCCATACAAGAGTCCAATACGCTTTGTGACTTTGGGTTGGTGTGAACCATAACACATGCATGCATATATCAAACTGTGATACAAATATATCCTACTGTTCATCTGTCTCCATGATCATATTGGCAGTCCTTTAAAGGGCCCATGTCATGCTTTTCCGGTTATTACCCGTCCCCTTGTGTGTTATGAAGGTTTTTATGCATGTAAACGGTCAGCAGAGTCACAAACCGTCAAAGTACACCCTGTAGCGAGTAAAACTCTAACACAGAGAAGACCTGTCTATGCTGCCCCATAACGCCTCGTTGGGGATTTCTCTTTTTCCATTGTTTTCTTCCTGAGTATAGTGACTTGCCCATACCCAAATGGACCAATCCGTCGAGCCGCTACGTTACGTCCGCAGAGCCGTTACGTTAAGTCCGTGGATTGGTGTGTGTGTTCGGGCTGGGTTTCACTGTGTCTCGCAGACGGCCACTGGGCTCATAAGGGGCGGGGGGGCAGGAGCTCCAACAAGCCGTTTAGGACAGAGAGTGAATACACATACTATACAGAGATGCTGTATGAGACCTTTAAGCATCCTGCACTAACCACAGAAACAGAACTCTCCTTTGTAGCCTGAAGTCATTTTTGGATATGAATAGAAATACAGAACATCATTGGCAGCATATTAGCCAAATAAGCATGCAAGTAACATAGATTTAATGTTTTGTCATATAAAAATAGAGTCCTCCATCACCCACTCCTGTTAGGATAATGACAGAAATAAGGCCACATATCCGTTTCCTTTCTGATACAATATGCTAAATATCCTGACAAATCCTGCTGACTATCGTTGTAATTATTAGCTTTAGAGACCTCCAAAACTTTCATTTTTTTGTAATTCTGCCTATCCAATTACCACAGTTCAGATATAAAGGTTGTTTGTGTATGTGAGGAACAGAGCCTGCTAAAGCCAAATTATTTTGGGGTTCTGCTGAAACACTGGTTCATTTTTGCTTTAATCCTTATTTAACACAATAAAAGGATAATACAAAATTAAACCAATTTGTCAGCATTCACTTACTACAGTAGCTGAAAAGAAAAGGCAGCCATGTATCAAACTGAAGTGTCCCAACAGTAGTCAGGCTGAGCTCTACATACCACAGCTCTCATCACTCTTTCTGTCGGTGTCTTCCCTGCAGTACAAAATGAAAGGTGACACTTTCACACATTGTCTGCTAAATATCTGACCTGTGGAATGTGCATTAACCCACTTTAAACAGGCACATGCTCCAGATAGCTTCAGAAGCAGAGGCATTGTTCACCACCAGCGCGGCAATAGTCTGTGCCTCACTAAATGGTAGATGTTGCGCTGGCTGGAGGGAAGGGGGGCTGGCAGTGCACGGTATGTTCCGGTCTGTTCTCCATCCCCACATGATTTCATGGCAATATTTCTTTCATGCCCTGCGCGTCCAAGTAGGATTATTTTCGATGTTCTGGTGCTCAGTCTCTAAAAGTTGACCTCGAAATGCAGGACATTCTCCATCCCTTTAAATATTAAAACATTTTTTAGCATAGATAAATATGCAGCATGTTCATGAAGCAGTGAAAAGAAGCAGTCAGACACCCCAACAGGACAGGATTGAACCCAACTGCTCCTCTGTTTCAGACCCTCTGTTTTACTGTTACTGTCTTTAAAATGCACTGAGAATAAACTAATGAGGAGAGGACCCCCTGCCCACTGCTGTCTTTCTTTACAACTGATTAGCTCAACTGGTAGCCCCCCTCAGGATTCATCTCACAACGGACCCTCTCTCCCTGTGAGCAGGAACCGAAGACTGACATCTGCAGGAGGAGTTGTGATAACAAAAAGCTCTGTAGTTTCGAACATTAGAAATGTATTTGATGACTGAGGGAAAAGTTAACTACATTTGAATCCTTTGATATAAATGCAGTTTGTGTGTAATTGCAGAGTTGTGTGTTTCCCCTGTGTTCTGATAGGTGCTGACAAAGTCAGAACCTCCAATGGATCAGAAGAGCATTTGCTATGAGTCCAGTTGGAGGAATCCTCCCCACCAACACTCTTCCAATTATGATCTTCAAAATCCTGAACCATTTCCTGTCAACAACCCTGCAACACACACACACACACACGCACGCACGCAGGCAGGCAGGCACACACACACACACACACACACACACACACACACACACACACACACAACCTGTGAGTCTGCTGGCTCTCAGGCGTGCGCTTTGCTCTGCTTGGGGGCGGGGGTGCTGGTGGACATGGAGGGTGGGTTTGAGGCGGCGGGCAAGGGGGGCCGGGGCTCCAGCCCCCGGCTCTTCATGAAGGACAGCAGCTGCTCGGGGATCTCTGCCAGGACGTCTTTAGCCAGCCGGGCCATGCTCAGGACCGAGTTCCCCGAGCGGTCCATGTAGTCCCGGAAAGGGACAAACTGGAGAGAAGGGACACTGGTTGATTGACAGGTGACCATTTTAGAATGAAATTAAACAAAAAGCTGGGTAAAAATATAGGGAAAATATTATTATATAAATGTTATACTAAAGATTATATGGGGTCATGTTTGCAGAGGATATGGAGTCACATTCAGATTGATACTTGGGAGGAAGGGAAATATAAATATGAATACGTTATTAAACACCAGCCTGTAAAGAAAGTTACATTAAGATAATATGTATACAAACACAAGAAGGTAAAGTGAGTTTGTAATAAAAACATGAAATAAAACAAATCTATTTTAAAGAAAAATAAGAAGTTTGAGTAAAATGTTCAATAAAAGATACACTTAAATGTAATAAAATCAAAACATTTATATAAACATTAGAGGATAAAGTAAACATTTGTATATTGTCCTACAATATATAACGTGTATATTACAAAATATACAGTGTATCAGCTATTAGGACATTAATGATGAATTGTACATAAAAGGGTTTGGCTGCGGATGCCTTAGAAAGAATGAGAGCAGTTTGATGGAAAGACTGACTGACTGAACGATTTACATTTCTTAAATGTGTGTTTTTCACCAACAATATTTATTATTTTATTCTACTTTTTGAACAAAAAATACAAAATAATTAATAATACAAATATTTAGCTTTAAACTCAAAGTGTCTTTTTGTGTGACCATGAGCTGGGTCGGATCAGAGGCTTCTTTATGCAGCTGTGCTAACATCTGTAATAAGGGCCTGTCTTAGGTCAGGGTGCATGTGGACTCACCTGGACGATGTCTCTCTCAGCGGAGCGCCCCCTGGAGGACACTCTCACCTCGTCTCCATCCAGCTCCTCCATCGCTGCAGACAACACAGAGCATTTCACTGTTATTCATTCATTCACAGTATTCATGTCATACTTGTGTTATTCAGTATTCTATATATTCTTAGTAGTAAATACACATTTAATTTATAAAGAACCTGTTTATGTGTATTGTCTGTGAAGTAAATCAGCCACTGTTCACCAAGTCAACTTTGTGGATTATGAGACTATAATATTAAACTGTACTACCATATTCTCTCTCTGATTAGACAATGGACCTGCTAAACGTTATATTACCGTCATTTAAACTTAAACTTTCAGTTTTGATAGCCAAAGTAGAGTGTTGTTACTCAATTAATTAATTAATTATCACATTTGCAAGCCATATACACTACACCAAACACCCTGCATTTGCTTTACTGAACAAATTACACATATATATGTATATGTATCGTAGGAGCCATGAAACGTGTATAGTAATGCGTTTTGTTTTAATATAAGATATTTGTTTGATCACTATTGATTGGTTGGCTTGGGTCACATCATGGATATGGGCGGCACTCATTATAATCCTGTTCACCTGTGTGAGGTGTGTGTGGAAGAGAGGGTGACACAGGGGCCGTTTCTCAATGTCGAGGAGGCTTGCTTGGTAGCACAAGTATGTTGGGCATTTAAACAGTTCTTCGGCGCCACTCGATGACGTAGTATTCTTGAAATAGTGGCTCTGGAGCAGCTTTACTCGACATTGAGAAATGGCCAGGGTCGTTGTACTTTTTGTTGACCGCAAGTTTAATGATTGCTTTGATTACTATAACAATGTATATGTCCAAGGAAAATAAGTTGATCATCCCAGATTTCATTAAACTACATTAATTTTCAACAGAGTTTTTGATCTCAGCAAGTCATTTTTGTAGCGTGTCACACAATATCAAACAGGCCCGGCCTCAGCCTCTCAGCGACTTTGTTTGTTTCCTGCTGTCGCTATATGTATATTATAAGTACCAAAGTGTCACACATACCACACTGAAATATATTTTAAAAGCATTTAAAAGTCTGATTGAATATTGCAATATTCATATGCAGATCACTCAATCCTGATGTTAAGGTGAAGGATTAAACTACTACTTACTATATTGTAAAGTAATGCCTTTGTATTAATAACAAATCACAAGCAAGATGGGAGGCTTCTTTGATTGATTCTAGCTCTGTCCATTCATTTGGTATTTTCTTGTATTACTCTTTTAGCCCGTGTGTTAGCAGCAAGCAGATCTCCTGTCAGTACACAGAGCCCAATCTGGACTACTTTCCCTTCCTGGTGTAAACACAGTTAATTACGCCTTGGCCACAACAAACACATGATTTATTGATGAATATATTTCCTCTTTGCGAATCCTCTGAACAATAAGTGAAGTAACTCTCCACTGCTTTTAGACTGACACTACGTTTTCTTTGTTGGCATGCACACGCTGACTTCAGAGCCAATGCTTTTGTCTTATCTCGGGTGAGTTGCCAAAGGAGTAAACTTATAAAAATTCCATGCGTCCCTTTAGGAAGGAGTAGAGAATAGAAATGATCTGCATTATTAACATTTGTCTTCAGGAACAAGGATTGTGCATTCAAATACATCAATCTAAAAAAGAGAAGAGATGCCATCTCCAGTCCTTATTATTATTATTATTACCTGTATTATTATCATCTTGTTATAATAATACAAGATAATAATCTAGCACAAAATGGCTTGTTCCACAGAATCAAAACACACATACAGAGCTCGGCTCTGTGTGTGTGTGGAACAAGCCATTTTGTGCGCGAGAGAGCGCGCACCGGCAGGGGTGCCGCCAGGGATTTCGGGCCCCATGAAAAGATATCACATTGGGCCCCACCACCAGGCCCAGGCCACGCCAACCAAGCACAATGCTGTAACCACACCTCCAGAACCCAACCGACTCATTTATGCTTTAAATAACTCTACCTGAACAGGCTTGCATCTATCTAGTAGTCCAATACTAACTAAACAATATTTACTGACACTCAGCGGTGAAAATATAACACTGTGCAGACGTGCAACATTCTGCTGCAGTAGAATTCACTATTTTATATAACACTAACATTCCTGACAATAGACCTCAATAGTCATCTTTTATGGTGTACATGCCTTTTTAATAACATTTTTGAATGGAACATTTAAAAATCATAATAAATATAACTTAAATATACATGACCTCTTAAATTAAAATAAAGCGAACATTAACACCAATATTATAATTTATAAAATGCTATAATAACATAAGCAGCAGATTTTTTAATTAAATATACATACCAACTATAAAATAAGCGGGTATTAAAGTGTAAACGAACAACAAAACGGAAATGGAAATGAAAAGGCCTGATGGTGGTGCTAAATCAGAGCCTATTACCTGTTCTCAGTCTTTTTCTCATCATGCATCTTCTGTGTAGTGATCCAATATTGTTACCATAGCCTTGCCCTTTAAAGAGCATCTTGCAGGTTGTTTTTCTTTCTACATTTATGCTTTAACTTGCTTGAAAATTACAATTAAAAAAGTGAATGTAGGATTTGATACGTTTAATGAGACATAAGGGCAGGAATTCAGAGGGAAAGGAGCAATTTTGAAGCTCTGCTCTTAAAAAACTGCTTTTTTTTTAAGGGTCATACGGTTCAAACGCGTCATATTACCACCACAAATGGTAAACATCTCGGCTCCTCTGGACGTAGCGGCTATAGTTATAGTTGCGTCTGAGTTACGGTTGTGTATGAGCTGTATTTTTCGGTATTTCATTGTATTTCCCACCATTTGTAATCATGGTCGGCAGTTTATTGTGTTTGTGCAGGTTGCCAAATACCAGCCCTGTCAGGGACATCGGAGTTCCACCAGTTTCCCTCATCAGTACAAAGACCGGAGGCAGGCGTTCGTTCCTGGGTGCGTTGTGCATCCACCCCCTGCAGGCACTTACTCTCCCACAGGCTTTATCCAGGGGGAAAGAACCGTATTACTTCTCTCTCCCCCCCTTCGCTGCTCTCTCTCTTCCCCTTCCGGTACACGGCCACCTTAAGACGTAGTGGGGGATGCCATTAGGGAACGCTGTGGTGGCCATGGCCGCTATCTACCATTGTGGGTCCACCGAGGTCGGGACCTCGAAATATTTTCTCGAGGTGTGGTATACAAACTTGTGAAAATTGCACTAAACGGAGGTCCTTGTAGTCTACCCATTTACTGCGATGGGGGCCGCTGCATAACTACGTAGCCTCGATTAAAGCAAACAGAAAGGAAGGACGACCAAATGTATCAACAACACCCACCCGCAGCCCGGACTTGTGTACCGGAGCAGCAGAAGTAATGATGATGGATATCTAAGAGATCTGAGTCAGCGGGCTTGCTTGTGTTTCTGTTTCATCAAGGACTCATATGATCAGGTCAGTCCTGTGTGAACGCTTCTAACGTTAGTCAGTGGGACGTCCAGACACTCATGCACACTACTTTATACTGCATGCATAGGCTATCCTTTGGTTTAAATTGCGTGAATAAATCTAGGCTAGAGAGGCTAAATATAATCCACATTCATCCAATGGTCAAGAAGGATTCCTTTAACAAACGTGGTTAATGCTTTTTGCTTTCTTTCAATTTTGAGTAAAAACAATGGAGATATAAATTGTATGTTTTCTTTACCCCACTGGACTCAAGAAATAATGGAAAAGACTTCGTCAGGGTCGAAGCTCAGGCTTTGTAAGGGAGAGACAGGACAGGGCAGAGAGGAGAGAGAGAGAGAAGAGAAGAGACGGAGATAGTGAGAAGGAGAGAGAGACGATGAGGAGAGAGAGAGAGAGAGAGAGAGAGACCAGAGAGATGATGAGAGAGAGGAAAGTGGATGGAAGTCAGGGAGAACTGCAGATACATCCACACAAAAAATAATGTAGGCTATATAACCCCGTCGCAGTCTATCTATCTATTTCTATATATATATATAGATCTATAACAATAGTTCTTAATTACAAATAGGCCATAATTGTAAAACAACATAGGCCTTACATTCTATTGCAGTTTATTGATGTCTCATAAGTTAACATACAATTCTATGAAACATCAATTTGCTTAACATTTTGTTCCTTTTGAAATTCAACCAAAACAGGATTTAAATGCAAAGAATGCAAACAAGTGAAATGAACTAAAAATTGCTGGAATTGCTTTTATTCACTGGTCAGTAGCAAAAAGTTGAGGGAGGAGCAAACAAAAGTCAACAACGGAAGGAGGGGATTGAACAAAGAGAAAAGTAGGAGGACGAGGGAGTAATGAAAACGGGAAGGACATAGAACTATAAGGAAGATGGAGAGAGAGGTTGGGCAGGTTATGGGAAAGGAGAAAACCATTGTGGAAATGACATGTTGACAATGTTTTGTATCATTTTAGCCTCTTCCTTATGTCCGAGATTCATTGAATAGTTAACAATTCAACTGATTCTATGCATTACTTTGAAAAAAATAATTGATGCTGACCATTTGTCAGCCCACTGGAGCATGGGTTTGATATCGAATATAGTTAGCGCAATGTTGTGACCCCCCCAGGCACTTTAAACAAAGCCACCAACTAGGAGCATGGAGAATAATCCCCAAAAATCTCGGCGGGGTGTCCCTGAACCCCTACACATATTGGACCCCTCGCTTATTTAGGAAATCCTAGGGATCACGGCTCCTTTTTGTGGTGGCTGTACTGGCTCCCAAGCGTCTGCCTTTGTGTTTTGGTTGTTTCCTCCTGTCTCTTGTTGTGGGGGCGTGGTGGCTGTCACTCCGGCGTCCCGCTCAACCTCCACTCCACCTGCCTGGCCAATCAGCGTGCACCCTCCCCCGACCTACACCACCTGACTTGTTCATCAAAGGCCCCATTTACAAACGGCATATCAACGGAGGCTCCCACCAACCTTTCTCGCTCAGATGTCAATATCAGGCCGTATCTCGCGTCTCCCCTCCGTACACAGGCACCGTAAGTGTGGAGGTGCATTAGGTAACGGAAGATACGGCTGATTACTTGGCTTTAGTTTCTGTATTGGATCAGTATCAACAGTCCTGCCAGTACGTACTATATTATCAATGCTACGTTAGTTATAATGCTCCCTGATATCATGGATAGCTAACTTCACAATGTTGTGGATGTGGACGTTAGCTAACATTTCTGTTAGCTAACGCCGGTCAACTCACCCAAGATGAGCTGCCCAGTTCTCACTGGTTCTCCCTCACCACCACGCAGGCTCATTCTCCGATTTGCCGTTATTCTTCTCATCCTTGGCTTGCTCCTGGTCTCTTGGCGCCCAAGGCAGGCTCTATAATTCATAAGGTTGTGGTCCCGTCATATGGCCATTCGAATTTCAATGTTCAACTTCTTCTGTGTTCTTCTGTTCAAAAACAGCATTGGGATCCATTGTTTATTAAATACGTAAAACCGGCGCTCTCCCCCCTTACGTTTCCCCCATGTTACGTCACACACGGGAGGTCCCACGTGCCAAGGCTTTTTTTATGCGGAAGTGAAACATTTCTTTACAAAAAAACGACGCAGATGTCACTGGGTAGTGTATATTTCTGTATATTTTTTTGAAATCTAGTGTATTCATAATTTTCTAGACATTTATTCAAAGGTGGTCTATTAACCTGGAAGTTGCTCTTTTACAGTTATTACGAGCCCTCGCACAGCCTTACTCACCAAGAGGCCAGCCGCCTAGCCTTCTTACAGGCAAAGTCAACTGATCAAGTCTTGAATTCCAGCTTTCTAGCTAACGGCTTTCAACGGACAGCATGGGCAAGACTTCAAAAGCCTTATGGGGGTTCCAGGGCTGCAGAGATATCCTATAACATC
>NW_011349510.1:8826-11432 GCF_000735185.1 Notothenia coriiceps | reverse complement strand
AACTGCATTGTGGGGAGCATGGCATGGCTTTGCAAACATCACGAGCATCTATTGGCATCAAAAGTTGAACAATGTTCAACTTTTGAGGCTCGATGCTTGGCATCAGCCAATCAAATCCCGTTTATGCAAATCCCGCCAGTACAAGCGCTAGCCAATCAAACCGCGTGCAAGCTGGGAGAGCCAGACCGCAGTTCATTTCCTCATATTCCAAACGAGAAATTACGGTAGCAAATCACCCGGTTCTTTACGACCAAAACTATTTACCGGGATACAAACCGGAGGAACCAGGCATGGAGGGAGGTGGCAGAGACAGTGGGTGAAACTGGTAGGTTTTCGCCTGTTTGGGGAGTTTATATCCAGTTTACTTCGTTTTAACATTTCTATTGCTTTGTATGTCGGGGGCGGGAGATTCATGTGATTGGTTGTTGGTCGCAAAAAATCGCAACGCTTCAGACACGCCCAGCATCAAGATTTTTCAAGATTTTTTTCATGCCTGTGTGTGGACGGGCCGTCAATGTGGAGGAGGCTTGCTTGGTAGCACAAGTATGCTGGGCATTTAAACAGTGATTCGGCGCCACTCGATGACGTAGTTTTCTTGAAATAGTGGCTCTGGAGCAGCTTTACTCGACATTGAGAAATGGCCACAGTCTACCTGAGCCTTTCTTCACTGCAGGAACATGTTTCACACTTGAGTATCCACTGAAATTTGCAAACATTTGGATGAACCACATTTTAAAGAGGACGGAATTGAGTAATTGTTATATTCTGTGTGTAGGGGAGGGAGTTGCTGTGGGACAGTCATTGATCGACTGAATCGATGCTGATTGCGGTGCTAAGATGACGAATAACAAGCGAGACATTTACACTACAAGCCTCCAAAATGGCGTCCCTGACGTTGTTTCATAAAGCTTCGTTCATGAAAAGAAATAACATGATACTGAGATCTTTCGACCACATTGACTGGGATGGAACCAGGAGACTGCTGGGACCGGTTGGAACCACTCGGTAGCCCAAACTGTCTTCAAGAAGATCTCAGCCAGATGCTGAGACATCTTCTGGGCCACCCTTTGGTTTCTAGCTTCTACCTCTCGCTCCCTCTGTACGGTGTCCTCTCATCTATACTGATTAGGACCTTTTTTTTTATTATTCTCTATTCTCCTTTTTTGCGTAGTAGTTGGTGAAAACAGACAATAGTAAAATCTTGATTGCTATTATTGCATTTGTTAAAGGCGTGCGTATTATGTAATAACACATCTTCTGAACCAATCACATAAAAACTTTGAAAATGACTTGCATTAAGTATCAACCACAATTGATGCAGACCTATCTAACACAGCGATGGTTATACCTGAATGGTTAAGGTACCCTTGGCACTGTCAGTCTGCAGGTGGATCTCCATCTGAGCCGTTTCTCCGCCTGCCGTCATCAGTTTGTGGCGCAGCTTCTCCAGAGCGTCACTGCCGTTGGAGATCAGCTCCCTGATGAACACCTGGTGGGTCGGAAAGAGGAGAACAGTTATAGGTTATATCTGAAAGGTCAATCAAGCTGCATTATATTAATGCACACACACACACACACACGCACACACGCACAAGCGCGCACACACACACACAAACACTACCACTAACCTCCTTCTCGGAGTACAAGGACCTGGCAACAATGTCCAGCAGTTTTTTCGTCTCAGCCTGAAATTCATGTTTGGAAAAGTCACCTGCATGAATCATGGGGTAGAAAAAAAACATTAAGATTATCTTAATTCTAACAAATCAGAAGCTTGCCATTGTCTTTGAGGGAGTTGCATGTCTGCAGCTGTTTCGGCACCTTGAACAGCCTCAGTGTCGCTGATGATGGTGTGCAGAGGCTCCTCTTCAGGCTCCTTCTCCATCTCCTTCTCCATCTCCTTCTCCATTTCCATCTCCTTCTCCAGCTCTTTCTCAGGCTGCTTCTCAGGCTGCTTCTCCGCCTCCTGGGTGCTGTAGTAGGACTGCTGGCTGAAGCCCAGGCCGGGCCGCTGGGAGCTCCACAAGGGGGGCCGACTGCTCCACCCCCGCTGCTGTCCAGCCTGCAGGTCTGATGGCAAGAGGGGAGTCAGCTGACACTTACATTTTAACTTTTTGGATGCCTTAAATCAGGGTTGTCCAAACCTTTTTCACCGAGGGCCACATACAGAAAAATATATGAAGGGCTGGGCCGCTTATAGGAGGTATATTGCCTCGTAAGTTAAGTTATAAGTTAGCAAAATGTAGGTAAATTAGGCTTGATACATGAATATGCTTTAAGGAAAAAACAGCCTACATCACAGCTCTCTATAGGGTTTCATTTATCTCGTTGGCAACTCATCCCTTAAAACAGAAGCCTCAGAGTGAGTATAATAAGATGAAATATGAAGAGTCTATTTAAAGCTTGTTATGTAAATAAGTCGTTGGGCTTTTTTTTGATCAACTAAGATTTGTTCGAAGATGTTTTCAACATGAATTGACTGAATTTATTTTAAAAGTGGGCTTATTAACACATGAATACTACTGTGTCATATATTTTCACATATATATTTAAGAGGTACAATATAAGACAAGCACAAGTTTCATTTGTGGGCCATATTTCATTAT
>NW_011349510.1:0-5856 GCF_000735185.1 Notothenia coriiceps | reverse complement strand
TGTGACAAACTGTAAAGCATTAACACATCACTGTACCCTGTATGCAAGGGCTGGTTTGCTTTCACTAACTGTACGGAGGCTCAGTCACTGGTACATTTTTACAAAGCCATGTTAGGGAAATTTCCATCTTATATCTGCTCCCTGATCTCACGGAAAATTGTAAGTGGCTACTGCCTGAGATCGAATGCTGTGGTTTTATTAAATGTGCCAACTGCTAGGACTGTCTTAGGGAAGACAGCTTTTAGATGCGCAGCTCCTCTGTCTTGGAATAGTCTGCAAATTAAATCGAAACTGAACAATCTGGTGCCACTAAATGTTTTTAAAGCTTGGTTGGATGCTACTCAATCGGAAGCTATTGGTACCTGTTTATGTGGATAATTATGTAAATGATGCTGTTTGATGTCCTTTTGTTGTTCTATTTATGTTTTTATGTTTCATGTGGAACTACTTGAGCAGGTCTCCCTTGAAAAAGAGATCAATGATCTCAATGGGATTCATCTGTATAAATAAAGGTTTGAAATGAAATGAAAAAATGAGAGTGGGTCTGCATTGCGTGCATGGCTTCCTTCTGTAGATAACGGGGAGACGAGCTCTCGCGGTGGTCTCGTTATAACATTTAAATATTTTGCACACTTATTCCTAGTCTGCCACTGGTTACAGTGCCACGTGCCAACGGTGGCACGCTTGCCAGGGGTTGCCGACTCCTATCCTAGATGTAATCTTGGGATCTTTTAAAGGGGCCTGAACCCTAGTAAAAATATAAGCAGTCCTTAATTTAGATTATATAATACATTATAGATGTATTATATAATCTAAATGTATTGTGCATGCAGAAATATTCTTGGACATTTCTTTATTGATATTTAAACTTATAATAAAATATCAGAAAACTTCACTGGTAAATGCTTTCATTTTATTTGAAGTGTTGCAACATTGAATTTAAATTATGATTACATCTCTGGTAATAAAAACATGAATCAAAATGTATTTTCATGCTTAAATCAATAAGCAGGCTTGTTTGTGACTGTTTGTCCCAGAAAGTATTTACAATATAACAATGGCAACAGTAGGTTGTATAATTATTCTACAGAAGCTACATAATAGGTTTAGCTTAATGGCTTATTTGTTCTGGGTTATGTTAATACAGCACATTATAATTAATGCTATTGTGGTAAACAAGAAGAGATAATTGAGCCGTTGTGCTTTGGCTAACAAAAAGGTCACATTGGATGTAATTCAAACTTAAATGCTGCATGATCAGTGAGGTACCTTAAATACAGTACCATACTGTAATCCACATTTAAAAATACTGTACTGTTTGGACACAATAGGAAAAATAAAAGCTATTCATTGTTGCCATAGCTTATGCACTTTGGACACGCTTTGGAATAATGGCGTCTTGTCACCGTTGATAGATAGGATTCAGGCTGCAGATGATTTGTTAGTGATTGATGGGTGTGTCAGAACTCTGCAGCGACTTCCCACCATGAGTGCTGCCATTGTTCTGCTTCTGTGCACAAGTCCTCACACCGGAATTGAAATCTCCATCTTGTCAAGTAATTTAGGTTTATTATTGGGTGCTTATTTTCTCACAACACTAAAATGAGAGGGATTCTGGTTCCAATACAAATCAAATTATTTCATGAGTGTCATTCAACCTGACTGTTGTGCAGCCAAGTTAATGTTATTGACATTCATTCCTACAAAGTACTTGCAACATGTTGACTTAAACACGTTGAAATAATCTTACAACATTATATAATGCAATATGGCTTCGAAGGTGTCATTTGGTCCAGATTGAAATATTTCTAAATTGCTGATTGGATTGGTGTGAATTTCTGTAATGACATTTATGATCCCTCGAAGGTGAATCTTAAAGATTTATGATCCAGTGCCATCAGATGTGTTCACCTAGATTTCAAATATCTCCTCAATCATGTTGTACATTTGTGGTTATCAGAGGATGAACCCATAAAGACTTGTGTGAGATTTGCATGTCTGGTTTTAAGGAAAATTAATAAAAAACTATTGGAGGGATTTCTACAAGATCTGGCGAACACATTGATGCACTCGTCAGAATGAATCCTTATTTATTTGGTGATTGTTTAACCATCATATAGCGCAAACATCATGTTAAATCATTTATTTTTCAAACATTTTGGTTTATGATCTAAAAAGACGAATGATTCATCAATTTTGTGTCAATTTGTTGAGTGCTAACATCAACAGTTCCTCATATCATCAGGATGCAAACGGGGATGATCAGTATAGTAAATAATCTGCCTTCTATACTTTAAATCTGCATGCTAATTTATACGAGTAAGTTAGCATACCAACTAGGGATATACCGAAATCCGTGTGTAAGTCTGTGGGAACTTAACGTAACATTTAGCTGATAGCATGGCTTACAAAACCTTTTTGGCCCAAAATAACTGAAGAATTACTTTTTCAAGTGGGGACTTACTATCTTTGAACAGTATACTGTATACACTCAACATTAAACCAATAATACTGTAGAGGTGGGGGAAAGAAAGATTAACACACACTCATTATCAAACACATTTCAAATCTTCACATGCAAATGAACGCTTAAGCTAAGAGACTAAGAATAGTCGGTGATCGGCGTGTGGGAATGATAGATGTGAAAATGTCTCCATTCAGTGATTTATTCCACTGAAGGAGTCAGGACCAACACTGCATGTGACAAATGTGTGTCTGTAAGCACCTGTGAACCCCCCCATGCTTTCATGATTATAGCGTTTAATGGCTCCCTCTCAGTAACACATTGACATTGTCCACCCGCGATCCTCTCCACCATGGCTTGATTTACCAAACCGCTCGAAAGGGAAAAAATCTCATTGAGGAGACGGATTGCTGAGAGGGCTCTCCAGCAGGCCTATAAATCATTCTTTAATCAGAGCGCACTGAGAGTGAGGTTACACACTCAGACCCCACATTAGCACCACTGACTCTCAGCTGTCTACACTCTGCCTTCCAAACCCTCCTTTGCACCTTTGCCCTCCATCTTCCCTCGTCCTACACACCCTGCAATACAAGGCAGAATTGCATTTGCCTGAAATAATTGTCTTGTTAAACTTAAAGATTTGCAATCCTGTTATCTAAGTTATATTATATTTGTGTCAAATGGCGAAGTATTGATGCATTTCAAATGTGTTATTTTCCTCGTTTTTAAGTGTGTTTTTATGTACTCTTTAGTTTGATTTTATTGTGTGCTTTTATTTAGAAAATGGAGGCATTGACTGATTTTCTACTGTTTTTTTTTTACTTCATTTATTTTTGAAATAATTTAGAATGTAATTTGAATGGTGGCCAACAGGTGCAACCGGGCTACAATGTCCAAAAGCACTTACATTAGGAGAAACATACTGCACTTTCAAATACGATGCATTACATTACATTACATTGCATTTAGCTGACGCTTTTATCCAAAGCGAATTACAATAAGTGCGTTCGACCAACAAAGTACAAACTTGAAGAAAACAGAATCGTATAAGTACATCAGGTTTCATAGAGCTAAAACATTTCAAGTGCTACTCAACTGGCTTTAGATAAGCCAGTCCTTTATTAGTATATAAGTGCTTTGTTAATAGTTATATCGCTCGAAGTGGAGTCGAAAGAGATGTCTGCTGTCCTGATGTCAATGGGGAGCTCATTCCACCATTTTGGAGCCAGGATAGCAAACCCACGTGTTTTTGCTGATGGGAACTTGGGTCCCACTCGCAATGCGGGTGCAGCGAGCTGTTTGGCTGATGCAGAGCGGTGCAGATATGCAAACACAAATGACCTAACCTAACAAATCAACATATTACACACAAACATCTTTACCATCTTAACACATGCGCAGCATTCAAAAAACATTCACCAAATTGTCAAAACATGCACTGGGTCTACTATGCGCTACATCAGGGCTTTTCAAACTCCGGACCAAGGTCCGGATCCGGACCTAACTGCAAATCAATCCGGACCGAACCCTGTGTCCCATTATGAAAAAAAATTAAAATGATACAAAATTAAAAAATTAAAACTTTCGGATTCTGATGTAAATGAATGTATATGTTCTCGTGTCTGACGCGTTATGAGAATGAACGTGCATATATATTTACTTGTGTGCACGAGCATGACACACATTGTAGTCCGCAAGTTAACCGCGACTTTCTAATTCTTCTAATGCCTTTTTTTGCCAAGGTTCAAGGCACTGGTTACAGACAAACAGTGCCATTTCACCCACTAGTTCAAGCCACCATACTGTATGTATTGAATGTGTGTGTGTGTGTGTGTGTGTTTGCCAACAGGCAAGTGCTTGGACCAGAAGGGGGCCCCCAAAGAAGATTAAGAAGGACCACAGCAACGACGACATGAAACCCCCATTAAATGTACTGCAACCCATTTCTTCCACCAATTAGGCGCCGGCGGTTGGAAGAATGGACCATTGATCTGTGGAGGATCTGCCGCGGTTTGAGGGCCTGCCGTCCACCCATTTCTGCTTCTGCTGGTGTTGGTTCCCCTCGGCTGAAGGCCGCTATCCACCTGCTGTTAGAGGCCTACTCCCACCTGTTGGGTGCTGCTGTGCGGGGGAGGCCTGGGCTGGAGATACCGCGGAGAAACCGGAGTGTTGCCACACTGCTGCTTGCCTATTTCCTTGCTGCTGTCCTGACGTGGTTTTGCTTCGGGAACATCGTGGATGCTGTTGAGCTGGACTGGGAAAATGGTAAATGTCGTGTTTCTGCTGTGCCTTTTTTTGACTGTGCTGGACAAGAAGAAGTTCGCTAGTCATCCTGAAAATTCTGCTGGATTCGGGTCTGTTCTGCCGCCCGCAGTGGACATCCCCTGTACAGGTTCGGATGGGTTGCACAAACAATTGCTAGTTGCACTGTCGCGGACATTCATTTCGTCAAATGTCTGTCTTTCTCACATGCCTGCCACAATGGTCTTTCAGAATTGTTTTTTTAACTCTAATCTCACTTTCGCGAAGTTTGCTGGTGACTCTAGAACAGCTGACAATGTATGTGTGTTGATTAAGAGGAAAAGGTGCTTGGTATTTTTATTGTTGTTACTATCAGGAAATGTACAGCCAAATCCGGGTCCACCTAGTAGTTTTAGTCAAATAGCTACTCCTGCTGATTTTATTTCTAGATCTGGGTTAGGTTTAATTCATTTAAATGTGCGCAGTCTGTTACCTAAATTAGATTTTGTCCGTATTTGGGCGAGCTCGACTGATGCTGATGTCATTGTCTTATCAGAAACGTGGCTAGACAAATCCATCTTGGCCTCTGACATTTACATAAATGGTTACAATGTATATCGCACTGACCGTCCTAAAAAAGGTGGTGGCGTTGCCATTTATGTGAAAAATAAGTTTTGTGTAACAAATATGGTTTCCAAATCTGTTAGTAAACAACTAGAATTTTTAGCTGTGAATGTCGAAGTAACAAAGGGTCAACAGGTCATGGTGGTGGGTTGCTACAGGGCCCCCTCGGCTGTCAAGGACTCCTTATCTTCATTGGCAAAACTGTTATCTCAACTTTCCTACAAGGAAATAGTACTGCTTGGTGATTTTAATTGGGACTGGTTAACTTCTGTGTCAGAGGATTTTAAAAACCTGTGTACCTCTTTGAACATTACTCAGATTATAGACAGTCCTACTCACCCAAATATTAAGTCCCCAAATAAATCCTCCTTAATTGATCTCATTTTAACAAATGTTCCATATAAATACTCATCTGTGGGAGTATTTGCTAATGATGTGAGTGACCACTGTGTTGTAGCCACAATTAGGGACACTAAGGTCCAAAAAGTTAAACCACGCATCATCACAAAGAGAGATAAAAACACTTT
>NW_011349509.1:0-3846 GCF_000735185.1 Notothenia coriiceps | reverse complement strand
GACAGTGTACACACCCTAACATTACACTATATCAGGGGTCGGCAACCCCTGGCACGCATGCCAGCATTGGCACGTGGCACCGTAACCAGTGGCACACTAGGAATAAGTGGAATAAGTGTGCAAAATATTTAAATTAATTTTCGGATCCTGAACGCGACCGCCGCCAGAGCGCGTCTCCCCGTTACCTGCAGAAGGAAGCCATGCACGTAACGCAGCCCCGCTCTCTTTATCTCCAGGTGAATTTCTGCCGCTTTCCTCCGTGGTGCATTGCTGATCGTTTCACCACGGAGGAAAGCACTTCACTAATTGCAGTACCCATAAGGAGCTGTACAAATGCCGCAGTTTTTGCGTGGCTGTGTATTTAGTTGAAAGCCCAGTGGCGATCTGCTCATCTCTCATCGAAATAATATGCTACAAAGGGGCGGACTGGCCATCTGTGTGTTGAACTTTCCTGTCGGCTCCCAGACCGTAGTCGAGGAGGGCAGAAGCAACAAGCTTCAGGTTCAATAACCCACTTTAGCTTAAATGACTGGAGAGAGGCGAGGTGTTCTTGGGAGGACGTTGCATTTATCTGCTGATAGTTGACGAGCGTCAAGCTCCTCACCCACCCCCCCCGTTGATAATTCTCGATCGTTGGCACGCGGATAACAATTTTTTTTTTAAATGGCACTTCATATCAAAAAGGCTGCCGACCCCTGCACTATATTATTATACTGTATTATACCAAGAATTATAGCACTATACTGTGAACAACTGAACACTCATCATTCCCCATTATGTTCTAATAATGAGCATTTCTTCAAGAAAAGTTCTACTACAACAGGAGAAGGCTTCTTAATTGTTGTGTTTTTTTTTGCATTATGCCACAAACTGAACTTTACAAAAAGTAACAACAAAAAAGACCTTGCAGTATTTTGATTATACCCAATGTTTTATGATATGGACTGTGGTCTTATATGATGAAAACATTGTAATATATACAATGTGGCTCAGTGGGTTACTGCTCAGTGGGTTAGTGTGCTGATCTTCGAATCAGAGGATAGCAAGTTTGAGTCCCACTGCAGTCAGCATGTCGTTGTGTCCCTGGGCGAGACACTTCACCCCAAATTGCTCCTGTGGGGATTGTCCACAGTACTGAATGTGTGTAAGTGGCTTTGGATAAAAGCGTCTAACAAGTGACATGTCATGTAATATCTAACTAAATCTGATTATCTCTATGTTCATCGTACCCAATTTTGTTATTTATACACTTTCCACTATGTATGACCAAGTTTGGACCTTTTATTTTTCTCTTTTATTCAGTTGTTTGCCTGTCAGCAAAATGAAAGAAAGAGTTCCTTACTGCAGGTGCTGAGTTCCTCCTCACAATTAAACAGTGGATCGTCAAAGAACCCCTCAGTGTCGAGGTTAGGATCTGTGGAGCAAGAATTAGACAGTAAATCATTTTTGCAATGACTGATCATGTGTGTTTATGTTCAAGACATTTGATCAATTCAGTGTCTACTTACTTTACACAGTAACGAAATATTTATATATGCAGAAGTTTGGCTCAACTTACCCACTAGTCTCCCCAGGAAGTGATCAGTCAAGATGTCAGATAAATCATCTAAAAAACAAATAATGAGCATTATCAGGCAAAACAGTTACTTTCATATCTAATGTATACAGATAGGGGCTGATTTCCTAAAAAGAAAAAAGCTGCATTATTTTCTCAATATTAATGTTAGTTGTTAAGGATTACAACCCAGTAGGCAACCCAGATCTAGAAATAACTTTTCATTTCATCTGTGGCTTTCATTGATCTGGTTTTGTTAAAAATGCCCTTTAGGTCACTTTCATTTAAGAGTATTTTGCTATTAGTCTCCTTCGGGTTACCACAGTCTGCATCATATTTATGATAAAATGGGGTCAAGGCAGTAGCTTTCCATTTAATCAATGTGTTGATTATTGATGGATAATCATAAAACCTTCCTACAGCCCAGACAGGTTGTTCAAACTCAAACACTACTCACCTGCTAGATCGAAAGTACATAAAAACGGGTCCTGTTCCATTTCCTGCATCTTGGCACCTGCTAACACACACATTAAAAGGGGGAAATGAATACGTTATCATGCTAACATGCTACTTTGAAGTTACCGACTGCTGTATTGTACTGAAGGCAACCACTTGACCTGTATGCCTTGATTAGCATCAGATGAGATTTGTCTTGGCAAGTGTAATTTCAACCCTAAATGGTGATGTTTTTGATGAAATCTTTAACAGATCCATATTTTATGAAAGGGTGAAACTGTATACTTTTGGGTCTGATCGGGTAAATATCAGGTGACAAGCTACACGAGAAGTCAAAAAAGCACATCATGGGATTGGAAGCAGCTACATTTCATTTTTCATTGTGCCTAGTCACAGTTAAATGTAATGTCATTTCCACGTTGGCTTCCTTTCACTCCCCACTGGGTGGTTCAATTGAACTTCTCTGTTCTGACTACCAGACTTGGACCACACTGAAGGCTCAACTTGAGAACAAATTTAAAGAAAATTAGCAACATGTGCCATTATGCTTTTTTTTGCCATCTGGCACAAATATACACGTTATGCACACCTGCATGTATCCACGCACACACACACACACACACACACACACACACACACACACACACACACACACACACACACACACACACACACCAGCTGCTTATGCTATTTTTACAAACCTCATGAAACAAAGCCTCAATTTTGAGGAACCTTTCAACTAAAATACAGTAGTGTAGGTCTACTTCATCTCACACACACACACACACACACACACATACGCACGCGCACGCGCGCGCACACACACACACACACACACACACACACACTAGGGGTTTCACCAACTAATCGACTAGTCGACTAGTCGACTACCTTTACCACTAGTCGGCGCTGTAGGCCCTAGTCGTGAAAAAAATGGAGGTAAACGAGGTGCTGCAAATTGCTACAAAACACGTCCGACATTCTTATGTATGGCCGAACTTAAACGAAGATGTAACCAACTCCACAGTGAAGTGTCAGTTGTGTACAGCTGTACACAATACAATACAAATGCATCTGCTATGCGCAACCATCTGAAGATGAAACACCCGCTGCCGACAGCTAGCACTAGCAGTAATGCTAGAACCAGTGAGCAACGGACCGGCGTCAGCACTGAACAGAGGCAAACGAACAGCAATAAAACACGGGTCAACAGTGATGCGGATGATGAGCTACGGGATTACTGCCAGCGGACACCGCATATCCCCACAATGGATAATCCACTGGAGTGGTGGGCAGAAAACGTGCACCGCTTCCCCCGCTTTCGAGGAGCTACCTGGCTATTCCAGCCACAAGCACCCCGAGTGAGAGGGTTTTTTCCCTGGCAGCAACACTGTCACCCGAAAGCGGTCAAGCCTCCTTCCCTCACATGTCGATGCGTTGGTGTTCAAACCAAAAAAAATATGGAAAGGTGGACGTTATCGTGGAGGACAGCTAATAAAGTGTTGCGCAATGCGCTGTTGCGCACTGGATTTACGTGGCATTTATGTAAACAAGAGTTTTTTGCTGTCGATTTTGGTGAGTCCAGTGTTTGTTATTTACTCAGCCATGTAACACAAATTAAAATGCAGTGTTTAATGTTACTGTATGAGTTCCAATAGAAAATACAGTTGTAAACCTCTCTTTGTGTGTCTTTATTATGACGTAACGACTAGTCGACTAGTCGACTACTATTTTGTAAAACTAAGTCGACTAGTAAATATTGGTAGTTGTGAAACCCTACGTGTGTGTGTGTGTGTGTGTGTGTGTGTGTGTGTGTGTGTGTGTGTGTGTGTGTG
>NW_011349508.1:9920-22733 GCF_000735185.1 Notothenia coriiceps | reverse complement strand
CAGCTAGAATATGAAAATACACAGCCGGAAAAAATCTGCCACTTCCTTACAGAGCCACTCCTCCCACACACACAAACGCGCACATGATCAATGAGGGCACGAGATAAGTTTGTGCACAGATGGAGCTGGATGGCCATCCAGTTATTTTAGCTGGGCCAGCTAAAATGATTGGTCGTTCTTTTTACAGTACTACGGCTTCCACAGATTTTTGTTATGTATTTATTGTCAAAGCAGATATTCATTGCTATCGGGATGTTAAGAGCATTCCATGGAATATAACAAAAAGTGTTTCTGAAATAAATTACATACCCCACCTTTTAAGAAGCTTACAGAATAATATATATGATCAAGATGAAGAAAAAAGAAAGGCAAACTAGCCAGCTAAGGAGAGGGAATTAATGAAGGTAAAGCCAGCTGGTGAGATAGCCATTGCTAGCTTTAGCTGAAGCTAAAACGAAATGTGCTTTTTACTTACTGTTATCTGGAAAACTAAAATATCAGTTTTGATCTTGATGATTCAGCAATTTATTTTACATAAACCCATTAATGGAGCTTTATCTATATAAAACAATGAAGGAAGTAAACCCCAGGTAAAGGTACTAAACTAAACATAATGTTAGCTAGCTAATGTTAGTTTAGCATTCCAGGCAAGCTGAAATAGATAGCAAAACACTTATATTTAATTCCTATCACTCAAAATGATATTTATTTGATGAATCAAAGTAATTACCATGGGTAATATTGAAGCTGTATTAACACATTTAAAAAACACTGCATTTTTCTCTGATGATTACGACTGAGTGCAGTTTTCACATTTGGTCTTGTTGTCTTGTATACAGATATTTCCTAGATGTATCATAATTTTTACATTTTTATACTGTATTTTTAAGGCAATAATTAAACAATTCAAATCGCGCTGCTCACACATGTATTCTGCTACCTAATAATGACCCTTCACATACTGTAGGCCTGTACTTAGACATACAAACACACAGCAGCTTCCTGTCTTTTAAAAGTGGGGGTGTAGGGTGTCACTGTCCCAGTTGTGTCAGAGAGGACAGGACGTGGACTGGGGAACGGAGTGTGAGCTTTTACAAGAGGCCTGGATAATACACGGTCCAGTTCAGCGTCAAACGCACAGTCAAAGCCACACTCTGTTTAACGTTTGAGACAAAACCATGCAAAAAGTGATGGCTTGACCTTATTAAAATACATAAAGTAAAGCTTGTGGCTGTGTTTAAGTGTGTTCTCCTTGGCCGTAAAAGGACCACACACACACGTTTTTGACACTTGCTTATCTTCTGTGCAGACATGCCCCACGTACCGAGAGGCATTCAAGCATAGCACACATTACACACACTCGCTCTGCAACAACCTGACAGCTCATGTGGGAATGCTGAAGCTTCTCTGTGTATCTTTTCCTGTCACCTGTCTGAAGCTTTGTTTATGTTCGCAGGAATTCAAGAGGTCGCTCCGACACCAGTGTTTCAACCTCAGTACAGCATAGGTGAGCAGATCTACAGGCTGAAATTACATAATCCTCTGGTTGTATTTGGTGTTGTATTCTGATTGTCAATTTTTTATTATTATTATTTTAGTCATGCTTTGGGTTATTTTACATTTATGCTTTTATCTCCTATTTTCATTTTTTTGTGAATCACCTTGGAACAACTACTTTAAAAGGTGCTAGAATAAATGTTTCACCTTCCACTGTCATAATAACAAATGTATTCAATGTCCAATCTTTCTTTTTAACACATTTGATGTCACCTCATGTACAGCATACACATTTTTCATACATCAAAAACAAATCCCCCCCGCTCTAACTCTTTATGCAGCAGCTTACCACTCCCTCCTAGCGGCGGCTTGAGGAATGTCCCACCTGCTGCAGTGGGGGTCATCTGTTAGTCACAGGATACTGTGATGACAAATAGAAGCAGCCATATTGTAATTAGGGGGAAAAGACATGTGCTGATATGCTTGCTATGAAATGATACCCTTTCATTTGATGCATTCTCCCTCTCTCCCCCCCTCTCTGTTGTAGCGGAGGAGTGTGTTTCATACTGCCAGCCTTCCCAGGTCAAAGTCAGGATGAACTTGGAGACTTATTGTCTGAAGGACTTCGGTTGGTGTCATGTTTTTTTATTTGTTAACGTGTCAAAAATGAACAATAATGTACTCACACTGTTTTTCCTTCTTCACTTTGCTTCCTTTTTTTAACCCACTGTAAATCGCATGAGTGAAACCACATTTGGGTCACAACCCACCACGATAATATTAAAAATAAAAGACTAAAAACTTAAGATTAAAAAGGAAAAATTATACTTTTTTTTAAGTATAAATTGCATTTCTGTCTTTCTCAGTGCTGAAGGTGCAGGTGCGAGGGATGGAGCGTTCAGGTCCCTGGTGGCAGTTCTCCATCTCGGTCCAAACCGTCTTCCGGGCAGGGTCCAAATCCCGCATCCGAAAGGGCCAGCAGTCCCTCTGGGTCCCCGACCGAGACCTGGGCTGCGGCTGCCCCTCCCTCCACGTGGGCCGGACCTTCCTGCTGATCGGTGCGGAGGAGGGGGAGCGGGGCTTGGGCCCGGAGGAGAGTCGCCTGGTGGCGGACCGCTCCACCCTGGCCCTCCAGTGGCGGGAACACTGGAGCCCCAAACTCAGGGGCTTCCGGGGGCAGGACAAGAGGGGCCGCTGCCCGCCGAAATCCCCCCACGAGCACCACCATCACAGGGAACGAACAAACCCCCAGTCTGGGTACATCCCCCCTCACCTGCTGACTGAGAAACAAAGCGAGGACACACACGTGGACACACACATAGAGGACACTCAAACATCAGTGGTGCCACACACACAGTCCCGCACACAGGTGAAACCCACAGAGGAGACACCATCGCCTACCCCCGCTCTGGTTTGCTCCACTCAAGGTCCTGTTCACAGAGAGACATAAAAACAAGAAATGCAAGGCTTCAGAGTTTTATATTTTTACAGAAAGTTTCAGGAGGCATGACTTTTGCTTCTTCAGCCTGGACAAACTCCCCTTCACACACACACACACACACACACACACACACACACACACACACACACACACACACACACACACACAGCTATAATATGACGTTCAAATTAATATCTAAAGCTGTGAAGAAACACACGTTTCCTCATGTACAGTGGCTATCTGTATGTGGGTTTTATTGGAGGGTATTTGCCAACTTTCAACCAAATCGCTCACTGATGATCAAAATACACACAACTTGTGCCATGTGAAATATATATTGTAAGAATGTTCATATTTTATAAAAAAATTATTATTGAAAATTAAAGACGGACACATTTTTCTGACTGTAATAGAGGGCTGTTTTCGTCTAATAAAGATTTTTTTTTTAAAGATTGTTTTAATCATATTTATGTATCGTGAAGCACAAACACAAATAAGAGATAACTGAATAAATAAATAAAAGTGACAAATGCAGTCAATGCTGATTCATTATTCATTATATTCATTTAGACTGTGATGTTTTCTTTTTAAAATAAAATAATAAATGAAGAAAAGTCATATATATATATAATTCACACTATACATTATTTGAGAAATGTGACACTATCTACAATCTGGCCCTAATTGGACAGCTGACAAAGAGACCAAACAAACTTCAGCCTTATTTTTTGTTACCATGTAGGAATCCTCAGATAGGCCTTGAGGAGCCCAGATATGAATCTAAAAAGCATCAGACCAACCTGTCGTCATGACTTCTGTTGCCATTTGGGAGATATGGCGTCATAGCCCAGGGGGAATGGTGGTGGTGGTGTTGAGGGTATATTAAGACAGATGTTGTTTTGGTAGCAGCGGTGTCAGCGATTGGCTGTTCCACCGTGTTGAAGCTGTGAATGAAAATACAAAGTGAAAAATAGACTCACTGACTGATGAACGCTTAGCACTGAACACGCAGTACAATCACTGCCTGTGTTTACTTTTTATACCCATGAGGTCCAAACATCTTCACCATGTTCTTTCAGCAGCTTCTTGGGGCCAGCATAGGCCTACACCCCTACACCAAGGGAGTCCCTAGAAACTATACAGAAAAACAATTGTTTTATGAATATTATTGTGATTATGTAATTTTGTTTCCTCAGGGCCCCCAAAATAAGTTAAAGCTAGGGAAATCCTCCAATATTAACACATTTAGTTTGACCTGTGGTCCATTTAGCTTTACAACGTTTGTTAGCGTCTTTAAGCTAATTGTTTTGGTTCTCTCAGATAGACTAATCACTTTACTTTATATTAATCTGCTTTATGGGAAAAAATATGGCTAATCAAAACATTTGATTATCATAAACTTGCTGCGAAAATCCCAAATCCAAGGAAAATATCTTATTTTTTTCAAGGGAAAGTTATGCTAACTTCCACATACGCACTTATATACAAACTTGGTGTGTTGGAGGGAGTAATGGGGGGTAGGGACTGACAGAGTGTGTGTGTCAGTACATGCACAATCATGTCTTGGAGGCCCTTGGAGTGTGTGTTTGTGTGTGTGAGTGTGTACGAAGCACCTGCTGCGTTGCTGCAGGAAGCACCTGTCAGCGGTCGTCTCCTCAGCCTCTGTCGACATGTCGAGGGTTTGATCCTGAAACTCCCCAAACACACACACTTACACAGACACTAACAGACAACTTAAGCTAGCGGCGTGTTCTGCTGCGAAGCGCAATACACACTTTTCCAAGACACTGTGGACAAAGAAGCCAGGCTTACTGTGTTGGGGGCCATATTGAAAAGGGGGATCTTCTTCTTCTCTTATGAGTGTGTGGTATTATGTTTACAACCTGCTGAGGGTAGGTTTTACGAGAGGTGACTCCTCCCGCACCGCAGCCAGAGCCAAAGTTCAACTAGCCCTCTCGCAAACAAACAGTTGTATTTTTACCCTTTCATTTCCTTTTTTTTACTCACACACACACACAGACTGCTAAATTCACTTCCCTCTCAAAACTCTTTCTTCATACACAATTCAAAGTTTCTCATCCGAGATCTCAAGTCCAAGTTCAGCCGGTTTCACCGTCACACCGTTTTTCACGAGACTCACACACACGCACACACACATAGGGCTTCTGTTAACCTGAGAGGCAGAGGGTCAATCCCTGTGATCCGCAGCCTGCATGCCTTCCATACAGACACGCCGCCGACACAGCAATCCGACTCCCAGCTAGATTAGTGCTAATCAAGCATGGCACAGCTCCGGGCAGCGACACAATCACACACACATACGGTATACATGCTGCAGTACAAACATGTGCACACCGGCGGTTCGACATTTTGCACAAATTATTGCTGTTTTTGCATCTACAAACAGTTTAAATGTAGATAATATACATCCCAAACAATCATTCAATGGGAACTCTGATCAGCTGTTGTGTACAAACTGTGAAAAGACTGTAACCATAGGAAACATTTCACTGAGAATTTCAAGATTATGAAAAAAACGTACTTACAGTCAGCTCCATCTGAGGTGGGCCAGTATGATATACTGTACACATTTTATTTATAGAGCGCTTTTCAAGATACTCAAAGACACTTTGCAGGGTAAATATTAATAGAAATATAATTTAAAGGACAAACTTAACATATATAAAACTCAATATGGTATATATAGGCTTTACTTGTGCTTTATCTAAGCTAAATTCCAAACCATTTGGACAAGTATAGCCATGATAAACACAGGTCAAAAGTGTAAGTAAAATAGATGCTGAAAAGTGTCATTATTCAGGATAAAATTAAACATTGTTGAAGGCCTGTGAGTTTCTTTAATGGCATTGAAAAGTTCACAAATGTCTTGTTAGCTGAGGAAAGAGATTAAAAAAAGGCACATGGTCGGCTGAAAAACAATCCCAGTTTCTAAAAAAGAATAATTTTGGGTTCACCTGATCTTAAACCTAAAGAAATCTAGGTTTAATGTTAGTCTGTTAGGTCTATCTCCAAAATATGTGTATACAAATGACTCTACCACCATATGTTTCAAAGAATTTCCACATAAATAACATGGCTGTATAATCTCTATAGACGAGACAGTCAGTGTGTGTGACTGTATGGAACAAGTGCTGTCCAGAAACTGACGTCTCCTGTAAAAATGCTCCCTGCAGCCCCAGGTGTGGACCAGTCGTCTGGTCCCGTCGTTGGTCACAAACGTCTGGGACGTCTCAGGCCTTCCTGGGCTTTGTAGTCTGTAGCCTGAACCTAATTTTTTTTCTTTGTAGTCGCCGGGCGGAACTTTATTTTGGCAGCCAGCGTGTTAGAGGGGACAGGTGATTTATGACTCTGAGGGCAGCAAGGGTGAGCCACCATTTTCTTTCGGTTTGTTCTGGATGTTGTTATGGCGTCCAGGCAGAGTCTATTAGTGCTGGAGAGCCGGAGTCGGGCTGCAGGATTAGTGATCAAAAGAGCGAGGGGGGGTAAAAGGTTGAGGGGTAACACAAGCCCGGCCTGCCCAGGTGGTGCGGTTGAAAAGAGACGCCCCATCTGTGGTGTGGATGGGTCGAACATGGGCCGTGAACATGTGTGTGTTGGCTTCCAGCATGGTGTGTGTGTGTGTGTGTGTGTGAGTGACTTTTATGGGCCGTGCACTTCGTGGTGAACTCCGTCTAGTTGGATTTGAACCGTAACCGATTGGTTTTCAGGCTCGGGGAGGTGACCCCTGACCCTTTTTTACAACATCTGCATCCCTGACTTTTCCTCCACCACATTTTAACTTCACGTTACTCCCCGTGCCACCTAGTCAATCTGCCGTATAATGAAAGTTATACGTTACTGTGTTACCACAGTAACACAGAAGACATATTGGGATTCATTACCACGTTTTTTTTACCTAATATGAACTTATTTTTAACTATTTATTTTATCCTTGCCAATTCTACATTTGACTGCTAAAATCCTCAAAATAAAGGTAAGAAAATCGACTTTATTTTTTCCAATTGTTTTGTTTTTGTAGTTTTTTTTTAAGTATGTGGTATTTAGAAATCATATTTATTCAATGAACTTTTATAGAAAATAATAACGCTTAAAATGTACATTATTGGACTTAGATCTTCAAAATGTATCTGACATAGGATTTTTGTATAATTAAATGTGATTGGGTTTAAATCAGTAAAACAGAAATTGAAAGCCTCTTACTAGCTGGTTTGTGAGAATGAATGCAGCATATAAAAGAAGTGTATATATACATATCTGTGACTAATGATACTGCACTAAATCAAAATGATTTAATTACATTTAAAATGGTCACCCTTCGGGTTTAAATCACTGACAAAATGGACACAGTGCATATTTCTATCAATAAATAATTGTATTGTGTTAAGAGTTTGCTGATATTTCTTCACACGCAGTATTTGACACTGGTGGAGGTCTCACATGTGGGTGGTCTCATCTTCAGAGTCTGTGTCATGTGGCAGAGAGGTCTGGGCTTCAGGGAGGTTGTTGCACTGCAGGTAGCAGAAAACCACTTGGACCTGAAACACACACACACACACACACACACACACACACACACACACACACACACACACACACACACACAGGTTTTATAAATTATTCTTCAACATGCACGCGGACACTTTTCCACGGGACTTGTGAAATAAAGAAATGTATTTTTCCCAAACCCCTCTTTATCTAAATAAACAATTGTTTGAAATTCAATTCTATTTTTGAGTAAAGTCAATTATTTTACACATTCATTATAATGTATTTTCGAAGAGCTATTTTTTTTTACCTTTAAGGCCTTTAATTAGTTATTTTTCATATAGTTGTTTTATTTTAAGGCAAAATCCTAGTTAAACAGAATAAATATGTTCTATTTTATATCTGAAGGGTTTCCTTTTAATAGGTTATTGTTTGTCAATTATTCATCTAGATGTTCTAGTCTAGCTGTAGCAACCTTTAAATACTGTAGTCATGTCCTTTATGAATCTATTCTAATAGTTTTAGCGATTGGTTGATATTTTATAGGTGACTCCAGTATTTCCGGTTAATATAATTACATTTTGACTACTTTTTGGTCAACAAAAGACTATTCTGCATTTCTTTATGATTACTCTATTCTGTCGAGAAGCTTCAAAAATGGCATTCAAATCGTCATGTTACAAATTAAACATTACAACTAACTGATGAAATAAATATAAAATAACTCATTTGTGAACTATTTTTGACAGTATTTTTTCTAATAAAAACAGAAAACCACAAAATCCACAAATGCAATTGTTTAGAAAACAAAGCCCATATGTTGCTAGAGAATGTGTTGAGCTGTGTTTAGGCCCAACATCAATCATCTCCTCTATTCAGCAGTCCTTCTCTCTGCTACATTCCCACCTGCAGCACCACCTCCACAGAGATATCCATGGAGCAGCCGATGTGTCCCAGTTCCGCCACAGGGAGGCGTAAGAGGCTGGGACCGAATATCGTAGCCAGGTTTATCAGAGTCATCTTGTTGGTGTCTTGCCTCTCAGAGACTCTGGAGAGAAAATGTTAGAAATAATTAAAGATATATTCAAGTCAGGAGTCTTTTGATGCTGTGTGATAGTTGTCAGACCTCTGGAGGTGTTGCAGGACGAACAGGAAGGTGTTGCGGTTGGGGGCGGGACAGGAGTGCAGCACGGAGAACAAGGAGACCAGCCGGGAGTCTACGTCCTGGATCTCTAAAGGACAGAGAAATCTGTGAAGTTCAGAGCACTTCAAGTTTAGTTTACTTGGTTTAAACAACAACGGGGTTAGAGTTACTCTATGAAATAATAGCCGAATAATTTAAAGCCGTTGCAGTCAACATTTACAAGCTACAAATTGTAGCCTTCAACAAAAAACATGGATATTGCATTTTAATTTCTACCAATTCTTTTGTTGAGGGATTGCATTTCAGGCGATTGAATTACAGTGTTTACTAATCTATATGAAAATAAACATTTAAGAATCCCGTTTATGTGATGAATTATCTGTCTATGAATAACAGCAAAAGACACTCTTTAACACATCCACTGAAGAATACAGGCTTAAAGGGGCAACCTGCAATATGTAATCGCCTCAAACTTCTTGAAGAATGAACCGGTTTAAATAGAGACATGTTTTTGTCACGTTTCCTACCCAGCGACCTGGCCAGGCTCTGAAACTTGTCGGCGGGGATGAGGGGCTCCGGCAGCTCTCTGAAGTACAGTTTGAGGACACCAGAGACCACGTTCACTTCCGCCGTCCTCAGCCTGGTTACAGCGTCACGCAGATCTGAGCATGCCAGACACATGATGATTGTTATCAATGTTGTTGCAACTTCTCAGGTCACACACTTCCTTCTTTGTGACCTCAAGAGAAAACGTCTTGTCAGAGTGCTAAGAAACAGCAGCTGGTTATAGGCAGCACGGGTCAGAATGAGTTGTTTTTACAGGAGGATTTGACATGTGTAGCAAACATGAGATATTTTAACATTTCCACATGATTGCCATTTGGTAAAGACTGCTGTAACAACTATAAATATGCTCATGGTCCCCAGAGGTTGATCCTTAAATGAATTTGTGTGATCCCCTGACTTTTCCTGCAGAGCCAATTGAAGGTGTTTGGTTAACAGTGGAAATATCTAGATTACTATTGAATGGATGCAGTGACATTTTGTGCATGGTCCCCAGAGGATAAACTCTCCAAATTATCCAGAGATCATTAATCCGTCATCAACATCACTAAATTATCATTTCATTACATTTGAGATATAAAAAAAATCTCACCAAACTTCTGACATTCAAACCAGCATCAGTTGTGATTTCTAATAACTAAATAAATGTTAGCATTTAACCGGCTAAACTCACATGGAAAACAATAAACCCACTAAACGTTAGCATATTAGCATACTGGTGTGAGTGAGTCAGAGCTGCTAGCATGGTCTTCAAATCTGCAGGAAACTGAGGTCTGTGTGAACCAGTGCCAGGTTTACAAAAACAGAAGGGATGTCTGAATGACAACTGAAACTGAAACTTGAATGACTCTTACTGATGTTGAAGACATTCTTCAGCGAGTTGATGTCACTGGAGGATCCGGAAATCCTGTAGATCCCCACCTCCGCCAGGCCTCTCCTCTCCACCTCCTCGGCGCAGCAGCGCACCACGTGGGGCACCATCACTCCTTCCTGTCTGCCAGGCAATAGAAGGTATAAGGACGAAAATCCCACTTCAGATATTTCATATGTAAGCGTCGCTTCATTTCAGATTGCTCTCTTGCCACACTTCTGCTTCTCTTCAGCCCACTCTACCACACAACAAACCACTCACTTCTTCAAAGTACCTGAGCCTTTGAAACAACCACATTAGCCCAGACAGGTTCAGCAACAACCCATTTTGTATTTCAAGGACTTACTGAGTAACAATTTCAATGGGGACGCAGAAGACAGGATGTAGAGGAGCTGTAGCGCTGGGGGGTTCAAGAGGGTGGGGGGAGAACTTCAGCGAGACGATCACATCCACCTGGCCAAGGTGTAGCGTCTGTCTCCTCCATCGCTCATTCAGGGTTTTAGATTTCAACTGAAAGTCCACATCAAAAATGAAGAAAAACAACATTTAGTTATATCATTAGAGCATTGATGGTTTTTTCATGCACTTTTGGGCAGAAGAACAAGGACATATGTGTGAAATAAATGACAACAATTGTCTATAAATACATCCCGAAGTTATGGAGCAACATTCAGAGTCTTGATTTTGCTCGATGTAAGAGGAATATTTACTCTCTGTTTTGGTCTCCACCACCTGTAAGGGAAATATCTTGCTCTTATAAACGCTCTTAAGAATTACCTAGCTAGTACCAACTTTAACTTTTACATTTGGTGCTGAGAGGTCAGTTTATCTGAGTCTTTTGTTGCTGATAAAAGTTGGAAACACTGATGGAATTGGTGAGAGTCTACTAGAACAGTAAAGATGTTGGCAGTAAAACCAAAACAAAGAGCTGAAAGACACCAAAACATCCAAACGGAAACTGTCTGGGGGTAATTCTTTTTGGCTTTGTCACCACGCATGACTACTTTCATATAGCATCATCCGTCATATTATCTACACTGAACAAAAATATAAACGCAACACTTTTGTTTTTGCTCCCATTTTTCATGAGATGAACTCAAAGATCTAAAACATTTTCTATATACACAAAATAACCATTTCTATCAAATATTGTTCACAAATCTGAAAAAATCTGTGATAGTGAGCACTTCTCCTTTGCCGAGATAATCCATCCCACCTCACAGGTGTGGCATATCAAGATGCTGATTAGACAGCATGATTATTGCACAGGTGTGCCTTAGGCTGGCCACAATAAAAGGCCACTCTGAAACGTGCAGTTTTGCTTTATTGGGGGGGTCTGGGGGGGTCCGAAAACCCTAGGGTTAAACCCTAACCCTAACATGTCACCCATCTCCTTCGCATAGAGTTGATCAGGTTGCTGATTGTGGCCTGTGGAATGTTGGTCCACTCCTCTTCAATGGCTGTGCGAAGTTGCTGGATATTGGCAGGAACTGGAACACGCTGTCGTATACGCCGATCCAGAGCATCCCAAACATGCTCAATGGGTGACATGTTAGGGTTAGGGTTTAACTGTGCAATAATCATGCTGTCTAATCAGCATCTTGATATGCCACACCTGTGAGGTGGGATGGATTATCTCGGCAAAGGAGAAGTGCTCACTATCACAGATTTTTCAGATTTGTGAACAATATTTGAGAGAAATGGTTATTTTGTGTATATAGAAAATGTTTTAGATCTTTGAGTTCATCTCATGAAAAATGGGAGCAAAAACAAAAGTGTTGCATTTATATTTTTGTTCAGTGTATATAAAACATTGATGAGATTATATAGCTTTTGGTGCACTTCTGAGCTGTGTGTTAAATGCCTGATTTCAAGAGGATATTTGTCCTTATAATAAAGCCAAAGCCCAGTGTACGTCATACCTTTACAGAAGTTTTTCCCAAGACAGTATCATTCTTTCCATCAGTCTGACTCACACAGAGCAGCCTCAGCTCCTGAGCCGCGTCCACCTGGAACTCCAGCTCCTGTGTGACAGACAGAACGTGGTGTGAACACTACAGCCACAACAGGAGCATTCATGTCTTATTTTAAAGCCTTTTGATCCTGGTTACCAGTTGGATTTGGTGTAAATTTTACTGCCACTGATCATGTTCAAAGCGTAGCACGGTCTGACCGTACTGCGACTTTTAAATCCTCTCGAAGACATCATGTCAGATGCTGTCTAGACATGAAGAAGCCTTATCCCACCCTGGTCTGGCGGTCGAATCATCTGCATTTCATATCAGTTCTTTTTTCATGTGAATAAACATTGTACTTTGAACTCACCTGGTCCCAATGTGGGTTGAGGCTGTGGATTGATGAGTGTGTCGTGGCTTGTTTATCATAGAACTCATATCCATCCACTTCCACACACACGTATACAGCTAAAAGGAAAAGAGAACCGATAACTAAGTGACCTGTGATTCACCTTTTGACATAATCTCTTCAACTGGGGGCACATTTATATATTTATCATTGTAATAAAAGTTCCCATACAGGCTGGTTGCTGCAGGCCACAGGCAGAGTGCACGGCCACACTCAGAGTCCCACACAGAGACATCTCGTCCTCTACTGCTGAGAGACAAAGACATAAATAACCAGAAGCTCTTTGGATTTAATCGTCTCGACGAGAAAGACATACAGAAAGTGTTGAAAAGGTTTGGAAGCCAGCACTCAAAGATCAAAAGCGTCGAGCTCACAGTCGGCGTATTGCGTTTCAGATACAGGATGTGAGTCTGAGGAGAGGGGACG
>NW_011349508.1:7596-9423 GCF_000735185.1 Notothenia coriiceps | reverse complement strand
GATGGGGGGGGACAGAGATGGTGGTAGTACCGGTGTTGGTGCTGTGAAGTGGCGGCTGCTGCGTCATTCTCAGTTTCACACATGCACTGGTGAGGGTGAGCAGGTCGGGGGGGACGGTCTCTATGTCTGAGGAACACACAGCAAATATAGGCTCCAGTCAGCTGACTGAATACACACACAAGCTAGGAGAATAATGCGAGTGAGGCTTTGGTTACTTCACAATTTATAGGCTGAAACGCTTACAATGTAATCACATTTCATTGTTCCCATTCGAACGCAATTTAATGCATTTGATAGAATGTGTTTGAACTGGTTTATAGAGTTATTATTTCCATCAAAAATGTAATTATACAAAAGAAAGTATGTATTTTATCATTGCGAATTATCTTTAATAGTCATTGGCAAGGATGATAAAACACAAACATATTTTCGATGACAAACAGTATTTTTAAACCCATTAACCCGAATAAAGCCTATTGTTCACGCTAGCTTCGTTAAGACTGAGGCTATTGTTTATTGTCACTACTTTTTATATGGCGCTTGTTTGCTTATTAAATGGTAATAAAACCACATTTTGCCATCTTAAGAAAAATCCTTTAAACTGCTTGCTTTGTCCATCCAACAATCAAAAACAAAAAACATTTGGTTAACAATGCTTTGATAAACTTCAAAGTTAAGTTGATGCTGATTTGTTGATGATGCACTATGCAGACTTGTGTTTCTTAGCGTATGTAGTAAGAACCCATGCAATGACACTGGTGTGTGTGTGTGTGACCTTAGAGAACGGTGTTTGGGTCCACGGGATTTTTCAAATGTGTTTCTCCCCTATGCACACTGACTCAAAGCACCTTCTCCCTTAACTAACACTTCGTACTTCTCAATAACCACCACAGTGTTGACACGTCTCCAGTACTGCTGTTAGTAAGCTCTAGACCCCAAAAAACGTTAAATAAAATCTTGTGGCAGATTGGTGTGAAAGAAACTGGACTTACTGTCTGTAGTGACTTTGTGAATGGCTTCCCTCCATTCTTCAAGCTCATACAGCGAGGAGAGGAGGAGAGTGTGACTCTGTCGGGAGGTAAAACAGATTTTTTAAATTGTACTTTGAATGATTATTATATAAAACTGCGATGTGAGTGATAATGTGTGACGTATACCTTGCCGCTGGGGCTGTGCAGCTCCAGTGTGTAAACCGGAGAGTGTGTGAGCAGCATCAGCTCCATCTGCTCCAGTTTCTTTCTGCTACGAGCTGCAAAAGCCAAACCCTTGGACCCCTGCTTTACACAAACACATAAAATAAATTAACCAGCTGTTAAAAAACAACAGCCCATACTCTTTCTCTCTGTGTCAAAACATACTGCGTGTTGTCGTAGCTGCTGACGTAGAAGGTGCATCTTTGTTCTCATGTTGTGTTGGCGAAGTTGTGCGTCTGGAGAACGATGTTGATCTGCGACCCAGCGAAGTTTGAGGCCAGCGAGGGGCAGAAACCAGCCGAACCTGTACTGGTCCTGCTTCCTGGAAGATTACATGCAGTGTGGTAAGCTGCTGGTCTCTTTAAAGGTCCCCTATTATACTGTTTTTCATCAATATATTATAGGTCTCATATATATATATATAAAAACATGTCTCTGAAGTGTTTGGCTCCAAACACCAAACAGATCATTGCGGCATCCCATAATCCCCTCTGTTTCAGCCCTGTTTCAAAAGTGCTGATTCTCTGTCTGTTACTTTAGATGAAAATAAGGAGCCCCTCCCCACACCCCTCTGAGAGATATTTGGTTAAAAAGAACACATTGATGATCTAGTAGGAGATTCAGGTGATAAGGG
>NW_011349508.1:0-7560 GCF_000735185.1 Notothenia coriiceps | reverse complement strand
GTTACCTTGGTTGGTGATTGGCTAATGGTTACAAGAGGCAAAAAATCGTTATGACCCGAACGGTTTCTCTTTCTGCGCTCACCCTAGGGCTGCTCAATTAATCGTATTTTAATCGCAATTACGATTATGGCTTGCAACGATGACGAAAACAACGTAATCGAAATAAAATGATTATTTTTGTATTATTATTATTACATTTTTTTATTTTTCATTTTTTTTTATTGGTTTTTCAGTTGAATTATCCTTAAAGTTCAGGGTAATCAACTGTTAAAAACATACTGTTCAAAAAAAATTTCTCCAATAAATTGATATTATCAAGTTATCAAAGTAAATGGATAATCGTTTTTAATAATCGTGATATCAATTATTGACCCAAATAATCGAGATTATGATTTTTGCCATAATCGAGCAGCCCTAGCTCACCCTCTGGTTGCATGTTTGAATCTGGTGCACAGCAGGAGGTCGGTGTAGAGGAAGAGGTGACGCATGTGGCGTTCCCCCTCACTCGCGTCCACCACAAAGCCGTCACGCATCAGCTTACGTCTCTGTTGAGTCACACACAAACACAACATGTTCTGGGGTAAAGTATCAACAACTTTTTCATAACCATCTTGCCCAGATTTTGCCCAGTGTATGCCCCACCATGCCGTGACTGAGCGTGACCCCTCGTTTGCTCTGTGAACTCTCGTTGACACCAGACAGGAAGCTGCGGGACAATCTGAGAGCTTCCTGTAACAGTGCGAAGTCTTGGTGGGTTTCTGGAGTCGTCTTCAGGAGGTCCTACAGGATCACAGAGAGGATGCCGAGTCAGAAAGTGTGGGGAAAAGATAGGATAAGGCTATTTCCTGGTACTGGAGTTGGTTGGAAAGATGAGCATAATCAGAACAGTAGAAGCTATGGGAGGTTTGGGAATGAATGATTATCTCACAAGCAGCACAAGTGTGGTCTTGGTGACTCTGTCCAAAGGCTTGTAAAGTAGCGCTGCAATGACAAAAACAGCAATCAGACACCGTGTCCGCCAATAAGCCATACAAAATCCACACATTTAGATTCTGTACCTTCAAATGTGTATTTGGTACGAGTTTTGTCTGAGCCGATGTTGGACATCATGCTCTGGAGAGACGGAAGAAAAGGTGAGGTTAGGATACGTTTTAACATGTCCCAGTACGTGCTCCTCTGGAGGTTTGTGGTACCTGGGCCAGGGTCCGGAAGCAAGGGTCCGACTGTGTGCACTTGCGAACGACTTGAACAGCTTCCTCATAGTTTCCAATGAAACCACCGTACAGACCAAGCTGGTTAACCTGCAGACGCAGAATATCAGATAGATGAGTGGAGGAGGGGGGGGGGGGGGGGAAACACCATTAACATGTGGGTTTCTAAAACATCGTTTTTGATCTAATGTTCAAAATGCAAATCATTGTTCTAATATTGTCTTCCAGAATATAAAGACGTCAAATACTTCGCCCTCAGCCAAGCGCAAATATTTGCAATATTTCCCTTTTGTTTTTGGTGTTACACATCGTTTGTGGACACTTCAGATCATGAGTCATGCTGAGTCTGCATGGATTGGGACTCTGATTCCAGTGTTTTCAAACTCATTCAGACCAGATTCAAAACACAGGTTTGTTTTCTGGTCATCTGTATTCATTCATTGCTTTCATCTTAGCTCCAATAATGTTACTATCAGCCTCAGTAGCGTTCATAATAAGAGAGGTTAGCATAGCAACAAGTGCCTGATAATGAGCTCTGATTTAAGCCGCTTGACAAACACACACATTGTCACACACCCTCATTTAGAGAACTATCAAGGACAGTATGCAAGCACAGGTGTTTTACAGGCTTTGATCAAGGTGAGGCCAGGTTAACAGGTGTGTACACTGGCCCTCCCCAAAGCAGGAGAGACACAGGTGGAACAGATCGCACTAAGGAGGGCTGCACACGGCTGGCTCTCTGACAGGCTTCACTGTGGAGCCCTCGTTAGCGTCATTAGTTACAGCTGTGCTAAGGCAGGCAAACATGTATGTTTTTTTAAATGTTGGTTTGGTTTTATTCTTATTAAAACAATACATACCATTTTGTTCTTGTAAAAATGAACACAATCCAAAAAGGTTATATGGATGTGTGAATACTAAAAACTGTATTAAAATTAAATTAAATAATATTAACTGTAAATCATTGACAGCAAGAAAAAAAACTGGATATTATTTTTGGGATTTAATGGGAGCAGTATTGATTGACTGTTTAGCCACTTGGAGCAACAGAAAGTGTTTTAACCAAAACAATGACAATGACTTACAGTTAAACGTAAAAAAAAACAGTTTGCATGATGTTCAGTAAAGGACCAGTCAAAATCGAAGGATCCAACGTGTTTTAAATGGAGCAGAAATAGAACTAGTCTCCCACTTCAAGTATCTTGGAGTCATACTGGACTCGAACTTGACTTTTAAGAAACATATTAAGAAAGTATCCAATACCGTTAAATTCAACTTGCAACATTTTAAACAAATTAGACCCTTCTTAACTGTCAATGCTGCAAAGTCATACCTCCACTGTTACATCCTTGAAAAACTCAATTTCTTGAGTTTTGACCATTTTAAGTCTTTTAAAAGTATGTGCTTTATTTATAAATAAATCACATTTATTCGGGGAATTCATCCACAAAAAACACACTGGACGCTGCACTAGGTCAGAAACCAGAGGAGACTGTGAGGTCCACCGTAGACGGACCACTTTTGGACAAAATCGTGGAATAGCCTCCCAACTGAGATACGGGATTGTCCCACTCTCAATAGTTTTAAAGGTCAACTCAAAGAATGGTTGAGAAACAAACATCCGTGCAATCACCGCTAAATGCACTTTAACACAGGGGTATCTTATCTTGCACTTTATATGTCGTTGCTGCTAGATTGTATTGCCACGTGTATGCATGCTCTTGCTCTTTTGCACCTTTTGCATATCATGTATTTGTTTTTGCTACGTGTATAATTGTCATGTTCTTAAATGTTTTATGTGAGGGACTGCGGATGGAAATTAACTCCAAGCTCAAATCCGGCATATTTACACTATTTGCATTTGTTTTGTTTGAAGTGTTCATTAATGTGCATTGTCCCTGCTAAATAAACGATATTTTTTTGACAGTCATTTTTCTTGAAACAAACAGCCATTGTTGAGAAGGCACATTACTGCTCTCGGACTTCCTGATAGCATGACCTTAACCCTAACCCTCTCTCTAATTGGATTCCTATCCTAATTATACCCACGACTCATGTCTAAACATAACCCAACCAACAAAGGAAACCAGTTGTAGCCTTTTTATTTCTTAGGTAACTTACTACTTTTTATTCGTGACACAATAGACGACTCCTCACCATTTTCAGGAACAGGTCCCCCACCACCAGCTCGAAGCCGGTGTAGCTCATGTGCCCGTCCTCCCCGGGGCCGGGCTCAGAGCGGCAGTGTGCGCTCAGACGCTCCTTCAGGCCCGAGAAGAAGCTCTGGTGCATGTCACTGATCTCAGGCACCTGGTAGAACACAGTCTGGACCTGCTGACTGGACAGAACCGGCTTGGACGTCCCGGCTGAGGCGCGCAGGGCCTTCATGGGCTGCAGGGAAATAAAAAGAAGGGGAATGATTGAGCCGTACAAGCAGAGATGCAAAGTGTGAACATATATCAAGAGTTCAGCCCCCAAAGCTTCATTTAGGTGCGTTTGAGCAGCCTCTCAACTTTAGCACTGCTGAATAACAGCAAACACACACACATTATGTTGTAAGAAATATACACACCCACAACTCTGAGCACGTTTTTTTTGGTCAAATGAGTCACGTTGTGTAAGAATGCAGACAGGCAGTCGCTTTAAATAGCAGACAAAAAGAAGAAATGTGGTGTATTTGCTCTTGCACCATCACGTCCTGCTTCTTGCAGAAGTTAAAGCTCACCTATTATGCTAAATCCACTTGTCCATGTCTCTTCTACATCAACATGTGTCCCCTCTGTGGAAAGAGATTCTGAAAGTTTCAGGAAAAAAGATTCTCTCTCTTTCTGTCCTGGTCCATTTCTATAAAAACCTGTCTGAAAATGAGCTGATCAGATTTTGGCCACTTTATGATGTCATAATGATGTTTTGGCTTGTGTAACCATTAGCCAATCACCAACCAAGGTAACCCCCCCCCCCCCCCTTATCACCTGAATCTCCTCCTAGAGCACCATTGGGTTCATTTTAACCAAATATCTCTCAGAGGAGCGTGGGGAGGGGCTCCTTATTTTTAACAGACACAGAATCAGCACTTTTTAAACAGGGCTGAAACAGACGGGATTATGGGATGCTACAATGATCTGTTTGGTGTTTGGAGACAAACACTTTCAGAGACATGTTTTGTATGTATCTGAGACCTATAATATATTGATGAAAAACAGTATAATAGGGGACCTTTAAATTAGATAATTGATACTTCTCTCAAATGTGTTCATAAGCTACAGTAAGCATGTTGTTATCTAAGCTAGCCACCTGCTAGCCGTAGCTTCATATTAACTTTATGCATGAGAGGGGTATCAATCTTTTAAGAGAAATAAAAGGGGAACCTCGTCTCTGGTGGAGAACAAAGTGTTGTTAAACAAGGAAGCTAACAGTCAGGACACTCATAATGTTGTATGACACAATGCTAACCGCACCCTACAGCAGCTCATACTCAGATACAGTATACATACAGAAAACAAACCAACCTTACGTTCATGTAATGTCAAATTGGACTCAAAATAAAAGTGATTTGCTGATTCTCCTGCAGGCTATATGATATAAAGAGTTGTTTTATTTTATTTGCTGACAGCAGAATAACAAAGGGGAAGTTTAACTGTAATTTTAAACGGGGTTATTCCACTTTTTTGCAAAATAGAATAGACCCGAGAATAGCGTGAGTTGACAGCATGTTTTGATGCTAAAATAAGATAATTATTTGAATGTGTTTGTTACCATCAGCAGGGCCTCCAGCTCTCTGAGATAAACCTCCTCACTCTCCATGATGCATTTCAGGACCATGAGCCTCTTCTCTAGCATTTCCTCGGGGCTGGATAACGTCTGGAATCACAGGCATCCAACAAATATTACCAAAGTCAGTGTTGGGACATTTGAAATACAAGTAAATACAATTAGGCTGAATCAGATAAATAATTGATAGTCATAAAACAGGAAATATGCCTTTTGTTCGGTGTAATAAAACTCAAATTTCTCTAAGTTAACAGGTTACTTCTTCAATACTTTTCTACAAACTGAGGTTTGGAAAAAGGAAGTAAATCCAACAAAACACAACGATAACATTTAATGATTATTGTTTTCACTTCCCGGATTTTTTAAATACATTTTCTGATAGGGACAGAGGTCTGAAGTCAGTTGGACGTGGAGGCAAACATGAATTCACGTATTGTTTTTGTATTAACAAATACGGTAATGAAATGTACATAAAGTCTTCCCCCACTTAAACCTCATGTTTTCCCCTTCCTTAACAACTGGTACAATAAAAACAAACTATAATAAGCAGCTCAAAGTTGTCGCGAGTTTACATTTGTTTGTACTGAAAAAGTCAATCACTTCATTCAAGACATTGTGTGCAAAATCCAAAATGTGCATATTCATTCTTGAGTTTTGTGAGGTAAAAATGATCTTGAATCTTGTCTACGTAACAAAAGATTGTGCCAAATATTAAGAAATACCTCGGACGAAGATATCACGTTCAGAATAATAGGACGGACAACCTGTACAAATAATAAAAAGGTTTTGAATCTTCAAACATAAAAACGTACCGGGGTGTCGGGGAAGTCTACGCTCTCGGGATGAAGAGGAGAGAAAGGACAGGAATCGGCTTCCTCCTGGAACACATCCTCCTCCATGACCTCAGTCTCCGTTTGGACTACAGCTGACACACAAACACACACAATGCATAACAAGTAATGTAGCATGTGGGATGCATATTTAGTAAGTTCCCTTATCTGCTTCCCCTCTTCGTGAAGTTGTTCCTTAAAAGATCAATGATGAGATTGTGCTGTAGACACATGCATTCTCAACAAATAATGAGTACATGAATACATTTCGGGGTTGGGTTATTTCAGTGTTGTCGTTAAAACAGAAGGTATAATGCATTATAAATGAACTATTTCTGATAAAACACGCCTTCCTGTCTCACCTGGTACATGCTGTGACTTGAGATATCCCACAGCCTCTTGGTAGACGTCCATCGGAGGTCTTCTCGTCGCGGTGCAGTCGCAGCATGTGAACACACGCAGTGGGAGGCACTAAACTTCCTCATTCGGGTAAGTGTGCTCAACAAAGTTAAAAAAAACACCGCTTCCGGTCCATCTGGTGAATAAACGATGAGAACCTGTTTGTAAAGCATTCAGTTGCACTTCACTTCCTGACAATTTGTTGATTTCACCATACTCGCTGCACAGTATTTATTAATCAAATCTTCAGAGTTCCTTGATTAGTTACTGAAATGATGACTAATTGTTTTTATCTGTACCTAGTTGCTATAGTATTACAGCACATTCAAGTGACACAGTTTACACACATATCTGTTGATACAAAGGTAAAACATAACGCTAAATAAAATGCCATCTTGATTTAGAATTGTAATGGAGTAACAACCAGTCACTAATAGTTTACTAACAGGAGCTTATTAACAAATGAACCATAAGTAGTATCAAGTTCCTTTCAAATGTCTTCATAAAAAGCAAATAAAACGTTGTTTTCTAGCATAGTATACAACATTAACCATTAAAAAATTAAGCATTCAACCCTAGTAAGAACAAATATACTATCAGCCCCTTTTATAAATGATATTATTATGAACTAAAAGAGAGGGAAAATACATGTTATGTGATATTTTCTTGCAGTAGTGTCCAATAATAGTCTCCTTTGATGGTGCAACACTGCCCTCTACAGGTAAACAGATGTTAACAAAGCTGCTGCTTTTACTCTAGTGTTTGAATGTGTTGTTGATAGAGTTCATATCTCTATTGTCTTTCTTTTCTCTCTGACTGGACTGACGATAAATGTAACACCACCACACAACTGAGCCATTCTGATATTTCCTGTTTGGGTGTTTAAACACTGGTGGCGATCATTTGCTGCTGCTCGTGGTGGTTTGTAGTTTCATATCTTCGTGTTCACCGTTTTGCAGTAAAGTTAAGATTGTTTACCATTGATTTACAGTTTAAGCCAACCAATATGTTATTCCTGACCACAAACATTTAAGATTTATTCGCATATTTGTGTAATATGTATTTTGTGCTTCATCCATTATGAATACAAAGACACCTTTTTACTAAATGTTCCCTGACAAGCTTCATCTGTAACTTGATTTTGTGTGTTTGGTGTTTATTTAAATATCTGTCAGTCAAGTGTTAGTTCAAGTTTTGTGTTTGTATTTTTGGTGATGGGTTTAAGATTTAAAGGTAGGCCGATTGTCGAACCTCAGATTGAGGAGGAACAATGCGGATTCCGTCCTGGTCGTGGAACGACGGATCAGCTTTTTACTCTCGCAAGGATCCTGGAGGGGGCCTGGGCGTAC